>NC_056734.1:30528397-30688397 GCF_019279795.1 Protopterus annectens | reverse complement strand
ATGAGCAGTAAGAGAAGAAGGCAAGTTTGAAAATGACAAAACTTGAACATGACAATGCATATTGTCAGACTTACTGTAGAGGCTGCATATATTGCATATATGAAAATGTGTAGTAAACATGCACAGTAGATACCAAGCTTTCTTAAATGCATTCCAGAAGCTGCCTTATACAGCCCGTCTAAGCTTATATGCTGCGTACCAAACTATATAAGCTGTATCTCAATGCAATTCTTACACAGTGGAACTAAGTCCTTAGGTGGCTTGCTAAATCTAGTTACCAAAATTTAATTATGGATGTAGTATGCAAGGAATAGCACTGGTATGCTGCACTGCAGCTGTATGAATGGGTGATGTGCATGACATTGTGAAAAGGCCATTACATTGTTCCTGAAACAGTATGAGTGGCTAAGTGCAGTGCTGTGCTGGACAGTGACAGCCAGTATTGTATAGTGGCAGTTGGTGTGGCATACCAGAGCACAGTAGTGACTTGAATAACAGTACGTGTGTGTGTGTGTGTGTGTGTGTGTGTGTGTGTGTGTGTGTGTGTGTGTGTGTGTGTGTGTGTATGCTGAGTATATGTGTACGTGCATGTGTATATATCAAAGAGGCCAATGTGTTCATCATAAAAAATTAGTAGGATGAGTACAGCAAGTGAAGGGAAAAACGAAAGGGTAATCAAAACTGAATGGATGGTGGAGGAAGGAAAAGTATACTTTATGTGGGAATAAGGACCCCTATTCATTGCTAAAAGAGAGTGGTAGATGGAGAATGTATCAAGGAGTAGAAGTGGGTAGAACAGAAAGAAAAGGGTATGTAGTACATGGGGACAGACAAGCATGATAAACATACACAGACACATAGCGTGGTGTCCATACAAAAGATGATGTGCAGACTAAATGGACACATACAGACAGCAACTACAAAACAGACATGGGGAAAGATGCTGAAAGAAGGGCTAACAGTGGAAATGGGATAGCATGGAATGCTGGCATTGTTGAATGTCAAACTGGCTGAGAGGGCAACATATCCAGGCACACACCTGAATGTCCAATATCATAGTCTGGTTGCTCACATGCAGGCCTGACAGTGGGATCCCACTGGTTGAAAAACGCTCTAAGTCACTTCAGAAGATCTGAATGTTTGGAATGAGAGCATCTAGCTGTCTTTGTACCTCAGCAGCCACAAGGTTCCATACTGCCACTGAGTCACCATAGGTGACACCCCATGTTTGCTTCAGCAGAGGAGCATTCAGTCCCCACTCTCCACCAGAGACACTGATACCAAATGCATGACTCATCACAAAGATCATCAATGGTGAAAGAACCACTAGCCACCACTAGATGCAGACATGGAGATCATCAGTGACCAACTGTCATGTGAAGCTCCTGGAGAAAATTGAAGTGATCACAGCATTATAGGATCATAGGATAATAGGACTTTACTAGGCTAATGGTCCTAGGGCCTTTACAAGCCTAGCCAAGTTCTACCCTTATTTCCATGATCAGCATCTATTGCCCCTGTCCAAGAGGGACACAGGTGGAACCCCTGGGGTGAATTTGCTATTACCCATCCAGTTGTCCAGACTGTGTTTGAAGAGGTCCATTGAGGTGCTCTGTTTGACATGAGGTGGGAGTCTTTTCCAAAGGTGTGGTAACCTCTGGGTGACAAATCTGTCCCTCTAACAGGTTCTACTAAAGTCACATACCAGGTTAAGGTCTTTAGAGTGAGCAACCCGTGTACCATTTGAATTGAGGATATGCAGCATTTCCAATAAAGCAGAGTTTGAGATTGCCATATATGCAAGGCAGAGATTGCCTCTGAGTAGTCTGTATGAAACAGAATAAAGTGACATGATTTCAGATGATCCACATAGGACAAATGCTGAAGATCTTGAATTTTCCTTGTTAGGAACATTTGTGGTCTCTCCAATTGCTGCAGGTGCTTGGAAAGGTACATACCAAAAGGGACCTTGTACTCAATTATTGGCCTCATGAGGAAAGAGTACAGGGAGGTTAGAGCTTCTTTTTGTCTGTAGACAATGTCCTTACTTATAAGATGAGCAATATAGAATACCCTTCTTACCACTGTGGAGACATGGTGTTCAAAGGTAAGGTTGCTGTCAGCCTGTGTGCCCAGGTCTCTCACCACTGAATGCATACTTAGGGTGTTGTTATTGATGTGATAGTTAGCAGGAACATCACTCTTACTGAAAGGAATGATAATCCATTTTTTTTGCATTGGGTTTAAGGCCATGACTTTGGCACCAATCATTTGTTTGTGTAAAACGCTCTTGTAGGATGTTGACATAATTTGGAGATTCTATGACCACTTCCAGTTTGCAGTCATCAGCAAACTTTGACAGCCACAGACCTTTAGTTTTTGCTTGTATTTCAGAGAAATAGATTCCAAACAGTAGAGGTCTCCGGATTGATCCCTGTGGAACACCACTGGTTACAGGTCTGCTGTTGGAGGTGGATTCCCCTATTTTGACTATATGTGTTCTATCAGTGAGCCAGTTAGTGACCCAAATTGCTTCCTCCTCTACATCAAATGGACCTGTAAGCAACAGACAGAAGGGAAATAAAATGATAAGACACACATACATTTTAATTATACAGTGGAATTCTATACAGCACATGCACATCCCATTCTCTGGAGAACCATTATTGCTCCTGCATCAGTCAGATATATCCAGTGACACTCCTTTCCAGCCAGAAGGCATAGATGGACAACTCTAAAGGCAGTAGGAAATAAGTGGACAGAAAAATACTAAAGTACATCTCTAACTGCTTTTTCTGCACCACTGCTGCCTTTTATCAGAAGAGGTTAGAAGATCGCCACTTCAGGTCATTGCAGCAATGCTTCTATTGGTCCTCAGTATGGGTGATGATGGTGGCATCAATGCCCATACCAGTTCAAGCCAAGTATTGACATTTTTAAGGGAGCATCATAATCTACTAGAAAGAGCTACTTAAGATCCCTGTGAAGGAGAAACAGAAAAATCCTGATTTCCCTGGCATACCATGTTGGAAATCTGTCAGACTGAAAACAAAGCAGCCATAGCTAGTCAAATGGTCAACTCAAGGTGCAATATACAAGACTTGTGTGCATCGATGGATGTTTTTTAACCACTTAGTGTACAGCATAATGTTGCATCATGGTGGTACACACATTCCCAGTCCCAGAGCAACAGCATAAACTACTCATTACTTGTATGGATATGTATGAATAGTGCAGTGCACTTCACTTCACAGATGAATACATTCAAAGACACTGAAGCTATCTGGCCTGCTTTGAATACTTGCCGGACTAACCACCCCATGTTTGCACAATATGAGAATCATCTGGCATCGGCTTGTACAAGGGCAATTGAAATTTAGTAGATTTGCAGTAAAAGTAATGTGTATATGAAGCACTACACAGATAAGTCAGGAAAACTAGACTGATGATCCTTTTATGTGACAGCATACATATCTTCATAGCCCCCTCCCCCCACTGATGGAATATACACCTATGCTGAGTTATACCCAATGCTTTATACGAGCACCTGTACAATTGTATTGACACTGCTGTACTTGATAGAATTAAAGCAAGATCTTCTAGGAAAAAAACAAACCTGCCTGATTGACAACTGCCATTAATAGGCTATACAACAGGAGAAAGAAATTGCTGACTAAGAGTAGGAAGGAACTGTCTCAAAACTGGCAACACTCCCTCCTCAACTTCAGCAAGCAAATAAGACTGCTAGTGAAGTCCTCCAAAGCTGACTACAAATCCAAATTAGCTTCCCTAACTAAGGATAACCACAAGGCATTCTTCAGTTACATCCATAAGCTCAAAGGTAAGGCCAAGATTTGCGCTGAACTTGTAGTTAATTGTATTACATATACAGAACCTATGGATATAGCAAACCTTCGGGTGGGAGGGTGGCCTAATGGTTAAGGTGTTTGCCTTACAAACACAAGGTGCAGGGTTCGAGTCTCACAAGGGATAATTGGCTAGGCTTAAAATGGCTCGCAAGGGCAGTTAGCTTAGTACTACTCTATGAACCTATGAACCTATGACAGGTTCAGTGAAAACTTCAGTCCCCAGTCCCCACCACATATACCCCAAAGCATCCCTAACACCTGTCTTCCTTCTAGTATCTCCGAGGAACAGAACTTAAACGCCCTCTCTAAGGCCAAAAATACAGCCTCTATAGGACCAGACAACATCCAGGGCTGTGTTTTACATGGGTTAAAACAGGAATTAGCATCACCATTGGACATGCTTTTCAATCACAGCCTAAGCACTGGCATCATCCAGTGGAATGAAAAACAGCTACCATCATCCCTTTGCATAAATGGGGTGCATCCACAGACCCCAGGAATTATAGATCCATTAGCCTGACCAAAAATATCTGCAAGGCAATGGAACAAATTATCATGGACCTTAATAAAAAAGATATAGAAAATCTCCAAATGCTTGATCCCACCCAGTTTGGCTTTGTCAAGCGGAGATCATGCCTGTTAAACTATGTGGACTTCTGCACATACGGCCTACCTAGACTTAGCCAAGGCCTTTGACACAATAGCCCACTCAGACATCATTGATAAACTCACCCAGCTGGGAATCAACCCATGTATTGTCAGGTGGTTTGCAAACTGGCTCACTGATAGAACTCATATAGTCAAAATAGGGGACTCCACCTCTCCACCTCCTCCAGCAGACCAGTAACCATTGGTGTTCCACAGGGATCGGTTCTGGGCCCCCTACTGTTCAGGATCTACTTCTTTGAAGTACATGCTAAAACTAAAGGACTGTGGCTAACAAAGTTTGCTGATGACTGCAAACTGGAAGTGATCATTGAAACCCCTAGCATAGTCATCATCCTGCAAGAAGGGCTTAGGCAGACTAATGACTAGTGCCAAAGTCATGGTCTTAAACTTAATGAAAAAGTAATGCATTACCATCTCCTTTGGCAAGGGTGAAGTTCCTGCAAAGTACCACATCAATAGCAAAACCCTAAGAACAAAATCAGTTGTGAGAGATCCAAGCATACAGGATGATAGCATTATTAACTTTGATCATCATGTCTCCACTGTGCTAAGAAGGGCATTTAATATTGCTCATCTCATAAGTAACCACATTGCTTCCTGAAAAAAGGAGGTTATAACCTCCCTGTACTCTTCCCTCATCAGGCCAATAACAGAGTTCAGAAATCCCTTTGCTATGTTCTTTTCCAAACACTTGCAGCGATTGAAGAGCCCACAAAGGTTCCTTACAAATAAATTTCAGGGTCTTTAAAATCTGTCTTATGTGGTAGGACTGAAATCATTGTCACTTTATGTCATACAGACTGCACAGAGATGATCTGTTCCTTACATAAAGAACAATCTCTGATCCAGTTTTAATGGAAATACTGTACATTTGCCAGTCAAATGGCACATGGGTCACTCGCTCATAGGACCTTAACCTGGTATGTGACATCAACAGAACTTGCTGGAGACACAAATTTGTCTCATAGAGGTTGCCGCACCTTTGGAACAAGCTTCCTATTCATGTTAAACAAAGCCCCATGTTGGTTCTATTTAAGCATAATTTGGGCACTTGGATGGGTGACTGGAAATTTATCATGGGGGTTCCACCTGTGTCCCTCTTGGACAATGGCAATTGGTGCTGATTTTAGTGTCTGCTTAAACCAGACACCCTCGGGAACATGGATTGAACTTGGCTAGCCTTGTAAGAGCCCTGAGGCCATTAGCCTAGTATCTCATATGATCTTATGATCTTATGGCAAATACTGTGGAGTGGAATGCCCACAAGACACACACATGTCAATGTGTGTGGGTGCAGTGCCACTGAGACACCTTCAAATGTCACATATAGGGCCACCACATAGTCTCACAGCTCAATTTTATTTGGTTATGAAGGAATCAGCAATACTGATTTCATGAACTTTAGTTATACCTTGATCTAGGAATAGATCCATTCCCATCAAGGTATTTGGAAAAAAAATGGATAACTTAATCCAGGACTCATATGCTCAGAGTAAACAGCATGGGATATCCTGAGATATAAGGTGGAGGAGTGCCATGGCTCTACAGTCTTTCCTGGGTACAGTAACTTATATCAGGAGGGAAGACTTGCAAATTAGTAATTGCAGATGATATCCCATGTATATACAGTGCTGAAGGCCTTGGTCATTGGTATATGTGTAGGTTAGCAAAGTGAATATACCCACTGAATGATGCATATTATTTAGAAGTGTACATATGCTGGTAAGGCCACTGGGGAGTCAATGCCTTAAAAAGTTCAGAACTCAATAGAATGATGTGCTACTGCATACTCTCTGGAAGTTTTGCATTTACTTACTGGCCAAAGATAGTGCAGACCAGCAGGTCAGGGAACAGATCTGGCAGTTAATGGTTCAGGATGTGTAAGACATGGGGAGCCAAAATAGGTCCTTACAGTAGATGGAGGGTTAATGATATTATCTCCTGTGCAAAAGGGTCAGGTCACTGCAGCACACAGGACTAGCAGAGGTGGAAGGCCTTGAGGACTGAAGCAGCTAATGGAGGTGGAAAAGCTTATGGTGTCACTCTCTGAACAAGAGGATCAGCCATCCATACAAGGTGGTGGGTCTGATGTCGGTGCATACTTGGCACCTGCTATGCTCTGCCACTACAGGACTGAAAACAACAGAAGTCTATGACACATAACACGCATAAAATGAAGCGTATATGAACATTGGCTACCTAGACATCTGTCCTTTTAAGCACCTGCAGTGTGCAAATCCTATATCCTAACCAACAAGGTACATGTTCCAAAACATTCCATCGCACTCTTTTCTAAGTGTTCCACTATGCGTGCCACAGGGGGGATAATTTTAATAATATTCATGCATTCACAGGTTCCACTGGTGGAGGGTCTAGCTCAGACAGATAACAGATGGCTGACATCAGTAAGGCTAATGTTGCTGACAATGATGCCAGTTTTCAGACAGCAGAGTCTAATGTTACAGTAGCTCACAATGGGACACTCTTGGAGGAGAGAACACCAACATCCATAGGTTTATAGACCTCTGTGGATGGAGTAGCTGAGCACATGGTTTCATAAGAGCCTGATGTACATCCCATAGCAAAGACTCCCGTATGGTCTTTCCTGTATCCCTACCAAATGCAGCATTTGCCACGCAGACCACCTCAGATGTGGGCATGGCCACGATAAGGGAGAGTTGCAGGAGACTGCGGCATGCATGTGACTTCTGTACTGTCACTGATACATGGGCAGCACTCAGAATCAGCCAATATATGTGGACGTCACTTATCCAGGTGTAGATGGCTGCTATTCTCTGTAATGTAGAACTAGTGAGTGTGCTCCATGGCATGCATGCAGCCATTCACAAAGCTATTGTAGCAACACAATGAGGTAATAGAGTTACTAAAGTCACTGGTGGCAAATGTCTCAGTAGTTATAGCTATGCAGCACATTAAAATTATCATTCAGTCAGGTTTTGCCAGACTCATGATCAGTGGCCTTGGAAAAGTCCAAACACAGGACAGATGTGTTATGGGTGTCCCACATGAAAGAACAGAGATCGTTGCACACACATGATCAGTATCATGTGGTATTATATGCTTGCTAAAGGTCACATTACCAGAGAGTTTGATGGGGCAGTAGACAGAACAGTAGAGCTACCATGAGAACAGCTGCTTCAGTATAAATAGAGAAACCCCTGTGACAGAGTTCCACTAGTGACAGCATATCATCCAGAACTTAAAAGTTCTATAAAATCTTAAGGGACATCCAACTTATATTCAGTGAGGATGAAGAGCTGAGAGATATTTTTCAAACGCTGCTACTGCTATCATTTAAACAACTACCACATCTAAAGAATCTTCTTTAGAGAAGCATACATACACAGAACAGAACATATCCCAAAGTGGCACAAAACCGTGCAAACATCCAAGGTGCAAAATATGCCACATGATTTGTATAGCTTCCAACATAACAAATTCACAGAAGTGAAGTTTCAATGTACAGGGTTTATTTATGTGCACTTCTAAAACTATGAATTTATCTAACCAAGTGCAGAAAATGTCCAGAGAATTGTTACATAGAAGAGGCAGGCCAGACACTCAGAAATAGAATTAATGCCCATAGAGACAGATTTGCAAATAAAATAACTGACAAGCCTATAGCTGTTCAAGAACATTTCTGTACACCTTTGGAATGAAGATCAATGTAGTTCAAGCTAACTCATTTGTTCAATATGACAGTGATATGAATCGGAATATTGGTTTTATGAGACACTACTATACTAAAGAACTTTTCTTTTGAGTAACAACTAAAAGTGGACACAAATAAGGTGTGCAGATGAGCAACTTTTTTTTTTCTGGTAGTACAAGATTTTAGGATGAATTTACTCTAAATCCAAACTGCTGACTATCTTGGAATGTTAATAGCAGTGGTGGCTGGTGGCTTCAAATCAAAGGGGGGATGCAGGAGACAGCTGAATGGGTGGGGTCAATGGGAAGGGGTGCGACCAACTAGAAAAGGGAGGAGTTATGCTCAAAACCCCAAAAACTGTAACTTTAATTAAATACGCTGCCCTGGGTGCCAAACCGTCATTATGAGAGTACAATAAGGACAAAATGAAGTGTAGAAAATAATATTCAATGCATTGGCTGCATGACAGCTTACTTAATATCTTGATGGAAACAAAAAGGTTGTGAGGCATGAAAAAATAAATTACTTTTTAAATACATTACTGGAATGACAGTGAAAATCAAGTATAAGAAAAACAAGCAGCACTCAACTCAAACCACTTCTCCGTGCACTGCAGTTCTAATTATAATTTATATTCAGCTTTATTAAAATACCAAGTAACATGCTGAAAGTAGCAATCTCTGTGATACCCCCATTTGTAAAAATGTTTCTTATCCAAAAAAGACCTGCTGCCTGACAACAACTATCTACTTGTTTCATGGGGAAAACATGATCAAAGTAAAAAATGAAAAGCAAACAAGAAACAAGCTCAAGATACTTTGCTTAAATGATTACTGCACAGGTTATGGACCACACATGATAGATTGGCATTCTGTTTAATTTACAGGTAAAGCCTGCAAAGATGACTGCAAGTCTCCAACAAATACAATGAGCTTCTTAAAATAATGTAATCCTGTCCTTTATTACAAATAATGTCAATTGCATTTCATTACTCAAGGCTTATACGGTATCTAGTTATTCTCTGCATGGCAACAACAGAAAAGCTTTCAATGTTGGCAGTTCTTTAACAGTATGCTTATTAAAGTTTACTTGCATCTTACAATCTCAGACAAGCTTACCTGATGGTCATTAAAGCATTGCTCCTTAAACACAGAGCAACAGGCACTTTCTGAATAATTTGTTTGTTTGTGTCTTTCGGCTTTTCCCAGTTAGGGGTCGCCACAGCAGAACTCCGGTCCACTAATTATTGGCAGTTGATTTTTACATACCGGCTTGCCAGGCCTGATGCACAACCTTCAATGAAGGTACGCCCATTCACACATGTCTCCACGCAGAAGACGCTCTAGCTGAGAATCGAACTGGATAGCGTCTTACTGTGAGGCGACAACATAAATCAACAGTATAAAAATATGACAGAAACCAGAACATTATGCAAAATAAAGGACAGATGAAAAGCCACTATAGTACCTGTGTCTATCTTGGATGAGGGGATACTCTGCATGTTTACACTGCATAACTGCTCCTTGCCATGCTTGGACACATGCAGAGTCACTACATGGGGGAGTGGGGTGCAACAAATATGTCACAATTTGAAATGTCTCTGGCTGACTGTGATGGCCCTGACACATTTTTCATACCTCTCAGCCTTAGATTCATAGATTCATAGGTTCATACTAGGCTATCTGCCCTGGGGCAATTATAAGCCTAGCCCGATTCTGTATGGCTTACGCCACCCCTTGATTTGAGTATACTGTGCCCTTTTTAAGGTTTAGTTAACTGTGCCTCTGTCTAATAGTGACATGGGAGTAATCCCTGGGACAAACCTATGATCCCCCATCCACCTATCGAGATTCTTCTTGAAGAGATTCAGTGAGGTGCTCTGCCTCACATGAACTGGAATTCTATTCCCGAGCAAAGGGAGCCTCTGGGTTATGAACCTGTCCTCCAGCAAGTTCTATTTATTTCTGTGCTGAGGTTCAAGTCCCTCGAGCATGTGGCTCTAAGGGATTTAGATTTACTGATGTGGAGCATGTCCATTAATTCTGGATTTGACATAGCTTTGTATGTCAGGCATAGATCGCCTCAAAGTAGGTGGTATGCAACTGAGTGGAGCTGGAGTTTTTTTAACCGAGCAGCATATGGCATCTGTTTGAGACCCTTGATCCTCTTGCTGAGATACTTTTGGGGTCTTTCTAATTGCTGCAGGTGTCGGGTAAGGTATATCCCAAAAGGGGCATTGTATTCAATGATGGGCCTGATGAGGGATGAATAAAGGGGCACGATTACCTCTCTTGATCTAGATGTGAAACTCTTCGTGATGAGGTGGGCTATGTAGAAGGTCTTTCTAACCACTTTGGCAATGTGGTTTTCAAAGGAGAGATTGCTATCAACTTGGGTCCCCAGGTCCCTAATAACCTTCTCTGTACTTAATGGGTTTCCGCCTATGTGGTAATTTGTGGGCACATTGTTTTTGCCAAAGGGTATGACTATACATTTTTTGGCATTTAGCTTTAAACCATGGCACTGGCACCAGTTATCTGTCTCTGTGAGTCCTTTTTGAAGGATGTTTGTGTCAGCTGGAGAGTTGATTATGGCGCCCAGTTTGCAGTCATCTGCGAACTTGGTGAGCCATAGTCCTCCCACATTTGCTTGTATATACTGAACAAGAGTGGTCCCAAGACAGAAGCCTGTGGGATGCCACTTGTGACCGGTTTTGAGTCTGACATGGCTTCAGCAACTCTCACTCTGTGGGTTCTGTCTTTGAGCCAGTTTGCGACCCATCTTGTGACATAGGGGTTTATATTTAAGCTGGATAGCTTATCTATGATACCCGAGTGGGGTATTGTGTCAAATGCCTTTGCAAGGTCCAGATAGGCTGTGTGGACTACCTTCCCTTCATCGATGGCTTTGTGCAAGAAATCTGGACAAAGCCATACATAGAAGTGGGACAAAGGCCCAAAAATAAGGACAATTTTAAATATTGCTCTTATAAAGTTAGAAAGATAATAGAATAGTAGGTCTTGCATTAGTATGAGTTTTCTGAAGGGTATGAAATCTGAAACTCAAATGTCTGTCATTATTTTCTAACTTCAGTCTTTAATGATTTGCCACTAATTTGCTAAAAAAAACACAATTTTATGAAAAATGGACCAAAAATGTGATGCAAAAAATATAAAATAGCCACACAATACAGCTGGGAACCTATCAAAGAAGGGACACTTTTTTAATATTAGTATTTCTAACTTGAGCAGCTGACAAAATAAGAGAATCTACATGCATTTCTGAAAAAAAGTAATCTATAACTCTGATTATTGCAGTTATTTATTAATTGTAAACCCTCCATGTTTTCTTCCAAAATTGCCATTTTGTGGAGGGATTATTAGGGGAAGAGCAACATGCTGAGCCAAAATCGGGGACAGTTGAGAGGTTTGGATATGCCTAATTCTATAAAGCAATTTATTTGCACGTACCTCTCAACCTGTCAATGCAGGAAATCTGGACAAGGCCAAATATATTGGGGGTACATATAAACAGTACTAAAACTTGCTCTTATATAAACTGAGACAGTCGATAGAATAACAGGTCTTGCTTTATCATGCATTTTTCTGAAGGTTATGAAGTCTGAAACTCAGTGTCTATCATTATTTAGTGACTTAATTCCTAAATGATTTGCCAGAAAACCACACATTTTATGAGAAACAAACCAAAAATAAGAAGCAAAAATCTATTCATTCTGTGAAAATCTGGACGGTTGAGAGGTATAGTTCAGCCTGGGCTGTCTTTGAGTTTGCCACCCTTCCCCTTCACAAAATCATGATCGAATGGAGTCACCCCCCTGCAGCCATTCCAATGAACCATTACTTGGTTATTTCACCCCATTTACCATAAACACTAATGTGCATGCTGCTTTACTTCTATTATGATTTGGACTTAATTTGAAAGTTTTATTTTGCATTTTACAGCACAAACACTAAGACATCTGCTAAACAAAGCAATGCAGTATCACAAATATAAATGGACTTAACATTAAAACTTCTCTGCCCTTGAAACTCACATTCATTGAAACAGCATTGAAACCTACACTCAAAGAAAATACATTTGGGTAGTGGCAGATAAAGATTAACATTGGGCTATTTTCAAATGATAGGCCCCTTGTACACAAAACATACATGTCTTCTGTGATGCACCTTCCTGACTGCATTAAATTATATTCCTTGTATAATACCGTACAGTTGTTAGAGAGTGTTTTAAATTTATTGTTTTGAACATTTTTCCAGTAAACAATGAAACAAAATGCATGCACCAATAATGACAATACTGCCCAACTGAGAACAATTCCATCATAAAAGTCTACTCAAACATCTACAGTCCACCAATATCAGTAAATATGCACAATCTCTGCAGAAGTAAAAGTCATCTAAATAATTCCACATAAAAAATAGCTGTAACTAATGAAGAGGTTGCTGCCAGCAAACAACTTTATATTTCATTGTTTCATCTACAAAGTGCCTGTTGCCCTTGAGGAATAAATTGCCTATATTACATTAAAAAATGATAAGCTAGTAATATTGCAATAGAGAATGGATGGCAAATAATGGACAGGTTCATAGTTACTAGGTATCTTCGCCAAAGAAGAAATTGTCAAGACGGCAGCACCCACCCCCATTTACAACACAGTACAATATCAGCAATGCATCTACATACCGAGGGAGTAGAACTCACAGCCTTCTGAATTAAAAGCAAGAACACTACCTGATGTGCTATTAACAATGCAAGCAATCTAAGCATAAGCAGAACTAAACTTCTCTTCCCCTGCACCTCTCAGCTCCTTATAAAATCTACTCACCACTCAGCTGTATCTCTCAACTTTGCAGCACAAGAAATCTGGAAAAATCCAAAATGTATTGGGGAGGGACAAAAGCCAGGGACACATTTTAAACATTACTTGTATAATCTTGGAATGTTGCTAGAATAAAATGCTGTGTTACCACCATGCATTTCACTGCCAAGTCTTGAACCCATGACCCTGTGCAAAACAGTCAGAGCAACATACCACTATGCCAAATCAGCTGTTGTGGGAAAGAAAGCAAGACTGAAACTTAAATGGCTACCATTTAGTGAATTCAGTTCTCACCATAGCTGTCAACCTCTTAGCACAAAACACCTGGACAAAGCCAGTAATGGGGGAATACAGCCCTCAAACAAAGTCAGTGAATTTAGTTCTCACCATAGCTCTCAATCTTAGCACAAAAAACCTGGACAAAGCCAGTAATGGGAGAATACAGCCCTCAAACATATTCATTGAAGTCAGTTCTCACCATAGCTCTCAACCTTAGCAGAAAAAAACTGGACAAAGCCAATAATGGGGGAATACAGTCCCAAAAATAGGAAACATTTTCAAATATTCATCTTATAAACTTAAAAAATTGCTAGTATAAAAGGTTGTGTGTTACTATGCACTTTCTAAAGAATGTGAAGTGTGAAATTCAAATGCCTGTCAATTTTATTTATTTAACATTTGTTAACCAGAAAAGTCTGACTTGGAACAAAAAACTATTTTCAGCAGAGGCCCAGGGAGAAATACTGCAGGCACATGTCACTGTAACATGGGATGACACCAGAGCAAACCCACACAAACACAGGGAGGACATGCAGACTCCAGACAGAAGGCACCCCAGCCAAGAATCAAACCAAAGAACCCTCTAACTATGAGGCAACAATGCTACCATTGCACCATCAACTATTTAAGGAATTAAAAACTCAGAAACCACAGATTTTATGAGGAATGGAATAGAACAACGTATGAGGCAAAAATCTGCAAAACTTTCACAAATGGTGGTGGGTAGGGAATTCAGGCTCTTGGTACCTGCACCCATGGTACAGGGATCAAGCTTGAGGTATTCTCTAACCACCACCAACAATCTCTCTAGCCACCAGTATAAACCAACTGGGGCATGTTACACGCACACATGCACACCTTCTTCATCCTGAATCTCCCGTATCTGCAATCCATAGCTTTCTCCTTCATCCTGTAACAGTAAACCCTGCGTTCATGCCAGAATGCAGACTGGTTTCCTGTTTCTTGGATCTTTCCTGAAAATGTTCCAAGACTGCTGACTCTGCAATCCAATCCCCTTCCAGTCTATGTGGTTAGCACTGCATAGACTTCTAGGAAATCAGCAGTCTGCTTCCTTCTTCCTGAATCCAGACTGGTAAGGCAGCAGTCCGGATTCACTTTGTATGGAGAATTTGTAGGACTGTGCCATTGTGGTTCACAGCTGGGGGGGGGCTGTAGTCCTGCAGTCCGATATCACGAGCCACCACTGGTTAATAGTAACTGCTAAGATTACTGAGGTCTATGTTTTAGTACTCATGTTTTATTCATGACAAGAAAGTAATTGTTTACACATAAGGCAACGTTCTAGTCAGACCAACAGTAACCACATACTTAATGATCAGTAAGGTCTTAATGTTCAGTCCATCTTCAGGGTATAACAAAACTTTATCTGTTGTTGCATTTCTACAGTGGTATCTGGCAAAGCTTTAGACTGATGTAATCCAGTTTTGATATTCTTTGGAGACATCTGTCAAAACCTTAGACTAGCATAGGCCATTTTTGCTGTTCTTTGCTGGTATCTGCCACAACCTTTGACTGACATAAAAACAATGACTTACCCTGTAACACCTCATTGTACGTGAGCCCCTAATCATCATCAGGGTGGGTTAGGGCTGCCACCTTTTGTTGTGGCTAAAACCGGACCAAATTCAGACCCCTAGCTCTGTCCTTAACCCCAACCATTTCCACCCCTTCTCCCACCCACTTTCTGCTTATTTCATGACATCATCACAATGTCAGCCGATGGGGAACACCCTCTTTTTTCCTTTCAAGATTCCTTCTTTCTGCTGATTTACTATCCTTTCCTGTAAAGCAAGCACAGTAAATCGCCCAATTTTACAAACTGATAATCTGTTTCTTTTTTTGAAACAGAATACCAGAGTTTGTCCAGTGTTTTCAGAATACTGGGAAATCAATTTGATTTCCAGATAGTCCAGGAAAAAAACAGATAGGTGTCAACCCCAGGGCGGGTTCAGGCTCACACTCCCTATTAAGGCATTTTTGACAGAAGAAGAGGTAAGTAACCACATCTTTGGAACAACAAAACAGCAAAAAATGGAAACCAAAGCATATTAAACCCACCCATGTGAGGGGATTTCCTCCCACACCCCCGATGTGTGGAGCTGTGCCCCCCCCCAATTAAATATACCAACTCCAAGATTGCACTACAGTGGGGAAAGGGCAAAGTTCACCACAATGGAAAAGTGGTTACTTACCTGGAGTTTTTCATCTGTGATCTGGGTGTTCGTTCATAGAGGTTTTGGCAATTTCATTTCAGTCTTGTAGGATTAGATACTGTGGCTTTTCGGTCTTTTCGGGTAGACCCAAAAATATATATATAGTGCTGGCACAGCAGCTATTGTTGGCCACGGGGGTATTTTCTAATTAAGTTGTTGCACTACAGAGCTGAAGAATGAGTGCTCTCATATTAAAAAAAAAAAAAAAAAACACATATCTATAAAGCTATATAGATATATATATATATATATATATATATATATATATATATATATATATATATATATATATATATATATATATATATATGTTAATAAACTCATAATTTCAAATACAGGAATACTTTTATAATATGGACATAGGGAATACTAAGTTTACTAAGATGACACCATCCCCCACTTTGGAATTATAGATAAACTCACTAAACTAGGTATAAATTCTTATGTCACAAGATGGTTTGCAATTGGCTCACTGACAGAACCCACACTGTCAAAGTAGCAGACTCCAAATCTGACATCAGACCAGTCACAAGTGGAGTACCACAGAGTTCAGTCCTGGGTCCTCTCCTGTTTGGTATCTACTTTTCTGAAATACAGGCTAACACAGAAGGTCTTTGGCTAATGAAGTTCACAGATAATTGCAAACTAGGAGCCATAATCAAAACTCCTAATGATGTGGGCATCCTACAAAAGGGCCTCACGAGACAGATGCCTGGAGTCAAAGCCATGACCTCAAGCTCAATGCCAAAAAGTGCATTGTCATCCCTTTTGGTAAACGCTCTGTACCCATGAACTACCACATAGGTGGTAGTCTACTTAACACCGAAAGTGTGATAAGAGACCTTGGGACACAGGTGGACAGTAGTCTCTCCTTTGATAATCACATCACCACAGTAGTCAGGAAATCCTTCTCTGTGGCACACCTCATCACAAAAGGTTTCTCATCCAGGAAAAAAGAGGCCAATGTTCCCCTCTACTCGTCACTCATTAGACCCATTATAGAGTACAATTCCCCTTTTGGTATGTACCTCACAAGACATCTACAACAACTGGAAAGGCCACAAAAATACCACACAAAGTTGATTACCTGCCTCAAACAGATGCCCTACACAGACCGTCTCAAAAATCTCCAGCTTTACTCCATCGCATATCGCCTACTCAAAGGCGATCTCGGCCAAACATACAAAGTTATGTCAATCCCAGAGCTGTTGGACATGCTCCACTTAAAGAAATCCCAATCCATCTGAGCTACATGTTCTAGGAACCTAAACCTTGTCAACACAATAAACAGAACATGCTGGAGGGATAGATTACTGTCCCAGAGACTTCCCATACTCTGGAACAAACTACTTATCTATATTAAACAAAGCTCCTCATTAGCACTCTTCAAGAAAAATCTTGACGATTGGATGGAAAATAGGAAATTCACCCCAGGGATGACCTCTGTGGCTCTGCTCGACAGAAGCACAGGAAAATTATTTTCTTTGGTGGCAGAAGCCAGGGTACCTTTTTGGCTAGGCTTCTATAGGCCCTAAGGCCAATAGGCTAGTACTTACCTATGAAGCTATACGGGTACTTTGTTGCAAACTCCTGCATTCTGCTCATTTAAAGAATTTTAATAATTGCATAAATGCATGCCTGGTAGCAGCATGTTGAACTAATAAAATAGGGGTAGTGCAGTTAAAATTTTATGTTAGGGCATATTTTATGATTGTTGAAATTTGTATGATTTTGCTGCATGTGGTTTGCTTCTTTATTTCAGTGTTTTTTTTAGGGCACTGCCTTACACAGTCTGAAGTATGCTTTCCTTAGGGCATGTTGGGTGTGGGAGCCTGAGTAGTGCAGTGCGTATATTGTATCATGTTTTATTTTAGCATTTTGGGTTGATGTGTCAGTTGTAAATGGGTGCTTATTCAGATTACAGGCTTGGGGCACTCGAATCCCACTACATGGATGTCCTTGAGAGGCTGGTCCTGGAAGTACTTTGCCTCAAGGTCAGGTCATAACTAGGAGAATTCAGTTCACATACCAGGAGAAGATAGAGGTCGAAAATGCCATTATCCATCTCATGCATAGAGCATACAGTCACCTGGACAAACTGACAGGATCCCTCAGAATCATGTACTTCAACTACTCAACTGTCTTTAACACCATCCAACCAGACAGGCTGGGGAGTAAGTTGTTATTGATGAATGTGGATGCTCCTTTAGTTTCATGGATTTTGGATTATCTGACTGATTAGTCCCAATATGAGCGATTGCAGGGCTGCGTGTCTGATGCAGTGCTATGTAGCAGTGGAGCACCAGAGTGGACAGTTTTATCTCCTTTCCTTTTCACCCTGTATACCACAGATTTCAGCTATAACACTGAGTGCTGTCACGTGGAAAAATTATTGGATGACTCCATCATAGTAGGAAGTATCAGTCATGTAGTAGAGGAGGAATACAGAAGGGTTATGGACAGCTTTGTGAGCTGCTGTGAGATTAATCAATTGCAGATGAACATCAGTAAAATGAAGGAGCTGGTTGTAGACCAGGGAGATCATGAGCTCGTCCCTAGTGACCCTTCTGTCAATTAGGGAGGCTGAAGTGGAGATTATTCAGGACTACAAGTATTTGGGGGGGTGCACTGGGACAGTAAGCTGGACTGGTCCAAAAACTCACAGGTGGCATATAAAAAGGGTCAGAGTAGGCTGCACTTACTACAAAGACATAGATCCTTTGGAGTTGGCAACACTATGTTGTCATTGCTCTATGAGACTGTAGTGGCCAGTGCTATTTTCTTTGCAGTGACATGCTGGGGTAGTAGCATAAAGAGGGCTAAGGCAAACAGACTTAATAAATTGGAAAGGAAGTCTAGCTCAGTAGCTGGAGAAGAAATGGACACTCTTGAAACCATGGAAGAAAGAAGAATGTTAGCGTGACATGTCCATCGTGGAAAATATTGACCACCCACTCAACAGGGTGGTGGATGGACAGAGAAGCTCCTTTAGTAGGAGACTGATGAACATAAAGTGCTCCACTGAATGTCACAGGAAATCCTTCCTGCCCACAGCCATCAGACTCAATAACTCCTCCTACCTTCTTAGCACCACCTCCACTATTGGCGTATGCCACATAGTGCAATGTTAAAGTCTTACCTATGTTTTTCTTTTTACCTATTCTCTTTATCACTCTGTTATTCCTTTTTCAGTCCAATATTAATCATCAGTGTAATTATCCTTTGTGCAATATGCTATATCTTAGTTAAAGTATCGTAGTGTGTAGTACCCCATATCCTAGTCTGAGTGGTAATTAACACAAAAGGCTACCCCTCTGATATCACTACAATATGTGGTATCACACTTATCAAATACTTTGGCTATGGTCGACAGTACCAATGTCACGCGTTGCTGTTGTATATGTTGGCTAACATAAGTGAGTATAGCATCTCTCATATCTAATTATGTAACATATTTGTTTGGTCTACATTGCATCTATGTTTATCTGTGCAGTTGTAACATAAGCAATTTCCTGCAGGATCAATAACTGATTCTGATTCTGATTTGGATCAGCAGATGCATCTCACTTTTATGGAAGGTTAATTTATTATGAGGGTAAATTTTGTAGTCTGACTATGGAAATAAAGTAACATTTTGTTTTTATGTTCTAGTGGGGTTGTGTGTGCAGGTTAAATGGCACTATGTAATTATTTGTGTGATAGTATCTTAGGTACAATGATTTTATATTAAAGTTGTAAGGTGACTGTCACTTTTATTAAGTTTTGAGCAAGGCATTTTTGATAACTGGTAGTGTATAATGTTTTTGATTCTTATATTGTACACATCTTTGGTTTGGCCAACATGGTTTGTGAAGGATATGACATGGCATTCTGGAACCCTCACAGCAGCTCAGCTGGTTTTAGTGACAGTGGTACTTTTTCAAGGAAAGGATGAGGAGGGAAACTATATATAACTTATATTAACTGGAACATCTTGTGGTTTTAGTTTGTTATATTTTCTTTTCCCATTCCTTTTTTTTGCATTTTTCCATGTGCTAATCCTTTCTATCTTTCAGGCTTAGCCATGGTATAGTCCATTAAAGAGAGATGGTTGCATCTACTGCAGGAAATGCAAGGCTTGTGAATTAATTTAGAAGTGATGGGGTGGCTGATCACAGCCTGAATTCCAGGAGGAGAGTGCAGCTGAAGGACCAGCTCCAGCTATGAAGGCTTGGAAAAAGACCATCAGAGATGCTTCCTGCCAAAGGGTCACCTCTTCCATGTCATCCAACATATCAATAGAAGCACAAGGTAACATCAATGTTGGATCTACAGGGCTTAGTATTATTGGTAGGGGTCAATATGATGATAATTGCTTAAATGAGTTTATAAATTCTTTGACAGAAAAAGGGAGAGTTAGGCTGTTTGATTTAGCCATAGAGAGAAACTTTGCTGCCTCTACAGTTTTGAATCCTGAAGAGCGAGTAAGTACTGATGTTGACCAGGTGGTGCAGTTATCTTTACCCAACCTGTACAGGGGGGGGGGGTCCAAGGACATCAGTAGTTCAGATAAGGAGATCCACCTCATCTTGATGAGTTTATCCCCAAATTCTTGTCCCCTATGGCTACCTTCAACTTTACAGATTCCAATTCACCTGGCTCTCACATTACAACACATGTTCCCACCAAGGTCAAAGACAAGATTATAAAAGGGGAGTTTGCATATATCTCCGATCTAGTGGACAATGAGGGAATTAAATGCATACTGGATACTGATAACACATCTAACAAGGACTTGGCGGCAGCCTTAGTTGCCATTGGGAACAATGTGCCAGCCAGGACACCAGTCAGGAGCTGGGATAATTGATCTCTGGGTTTTGTGGTACTTATGGATGTGGTCGTCGAGAAGAACCTACCCATCAATGCCTTTAACAGCTTATTCTGTAGCCATAAGTGAAGCCCATCATGTAAAATGGGGTTTTGGTTGGTTGATTTATGATTATGGCTTCAGGGTGCTGAAAGATCTCAATAGTTCCTTCAGGTGGGAGTCAAGGCATCTTGATATATGGCTTAGTGCCATGATGGACAATGAGGCAGCAACTGGCATTGATGGAAGGGCATTCAATTGTAGCAAATGTATCTGCCCCACATGCAAATACAACCACTTGTGTTCAGAATGTAGGAAAGGTCATCCTGATTCCAGGTGTTGGGCCTTGTTACCTAGGGACAGGTTGACCTTTTCTTCTTCTAGGACAGATGGAGAGATTGGTAGGTACTGCAAATCTTCCTTTCATACCAAGCTACCTTTTTGTGTGCATGGGGGACCTTGGTAGGAAACCAAATTCCACCACAGTGGGTTTATACACCCATTTGTCTAGATAGGTTAACCTGCCTACTGTCAGATTACCGAGGTCATAAGGCAGCAGCCACCCTTCTTAAAGGATTCTCCAAACATTTTCCTCTTCACTCCACAGCCACATTAGATTCTAAGTTAGATAGCATTTTGTCGTCCAACAAAGGGCATGGACACATTGCTGCTAGTCTGATAGAGAAAGAGAGGCAAACTGGCAGGATAATTGTCCTCTTTTACTCAGCTCCATGGTTTGTGTTTAAAATTTCCCCTATTGGCCTGGTTCCCAAGAAACAGGAGGGCGACTTCAGGTTGATTCATCATTTCTCTCAGCCGGGGGGGGGGGGGGGGGTCAGTCATTAATTTTATTAAAACCAAGCTGACCAAAGTGCACTACTCTTTTTTAGACAAGGAGGCAGAGGTTATCATGGGCTATACTGCCCACTGGATCTGTAAGATGGATATCCATCAGCGTTGCATCTTCTTCCCTTGAGACAAAAAGATTGGCCTTATTTAGGTTTTCAGTTCACTGGGAAAATATTTTTTGACACTGCAATGCCAATGGGGTGTGCCATAGCTTGTGCAATATTCAAACTATTTAGCAAAGCTTTACATTGGTGCTGGCAAAACCGAGCCCCCTGCCAGTCAGCAGTACACTACTAGATGATTATTTGATAGTGGGGAAGGGTCAGGATGGTTCTTTGGAAGGTATGGCCATTTGCAAGCAGCTCTGCTCTGAGTTAGGGGTACCCTTGGCCTACAACCATCAGAAGGACCAAGTCAAGTCCTGACTTTTTTGGGTTTAGAAGCTGACACTACTGTTAACTTCTTCAAGCTTCTTCCACCCAAACTTCAAGAAGTCTGACTTTTACTTTGGAGAGTCATGGGTTCCAGCAAAGTTCAAGTAGGAGACATCATGCAGTTACATTGTTTGATGAATTTTGCCTCTAGGGTGGTTACTCTAGAAAGAACTTTCCTGTGGTCCATATCAGACTTGTTGAAAGGTAACAGGTCCAAGCACTAATAGAGTTTCTTTTTGGTAGTCCCCTTGGACCACTGCCACCAACCTTGAATTTTTTGCTTTTTCAGATGGGGGGGGGGGTCCAGTATGGGGGGGTTATTTCATGGGCAGCTGGTTTGCTGAAAGATGGCTGGAAAGCTGGTCCAGGGTAGAGGAGCACTTACATTAAGTTTTTAGAATTTTTCCTGTTTGGGTGTTGCAGTGTTAGTATGGAAGGATAGATTATGTGATATAGGTTCATAGGTTCATAGATAGATACTAGGCTATTTGCCCTAGGGCATTTACAAGCCTAGCCGGAGTGTGTTTGGCTTTCGCCACCCTTTTAGATTAGATGACTGTGCCCCAGTATAGTAGATCACAGAAGATAGCCCATTTAAGTTTAGTTTAAAGTGCCCCTGTCTAGCAGTGACACAGAAGAGATCCCAGGGATAAATCTACGGTCTCCCATCCAATTGTCAAGATTCTTCTTGAAGAGGGTCATTGAGGGGCTCTGCCTAACATGGATTGGGATTTTGTTCCAGAGTGAGGGCAGCCTCTGGGATATGAATCTATCTCTCCAGCATGTCCTATTTATTTCTGTGCTGAGGTTTAAGTCACTGCAGTGTGTAGCTCTAAGGGATTTGGATTTCCTGAGGTGGAGCATGTCCATTAATTCTGGGTTGGACATGGCTTTATACATAAGGCACAGATCGCCTCTGAGTAGGCGGTAAGCAACTGAGTAGATCTGGAGTTTCTTTAGTCTAACTGCATAGGGCATCTGCTTGAGTCCCTTAATCCTCTTGGTGAGGTACTTTTGGGGTCTTTCTAGTTGTTGCAGGTGTCGGGTAAGGTACATCCCAAATGGGGCATTGCATTCAATTATGGGCCTGATGAGTGATGAGTAGAGTGGCACAATGACCTCTCTTGATCTAGATGTGAAGCCTTTCATGATAAGGTGGGCTATATAGAAGGTCCTTCTAACCACTTTGGCAATGTGATTGTCAAAGGAAAGATTGCTATCTACTTGGGTCCCCAGATCCCTAATTACTTCTTCCGTACTTAATGGATTACCACCTATGTGGTAATTTGTGGGCACTTTGTTTTTCCCAAAGGGGATGACTATGCACTTTTTGGCACTTAGCTTCAGGCCATGGCTCTGGCACCAGTTATCTGTCTCTGTGAGACCATTTTGGAGGATGCTTGTGTCAGTCGGTGAGTCGATTATGGCCCCCAGTTTGCAGTCATCAAAATCCTCCTGTCTTAGCCTGTACCTCAGAGAAATATATACCGAACAAGAGAGGTCCCAGGACTGAGCCTTGTGGGATGCCACTTGTAACTGGTTTAGAGTCTGACATGGCACCTGCAATTCTGACCATGTGGGTTCTATCCCTAAGTCAGTTTGCAACCCATCTTGTGACATACAGGTTGATATTTAAGCTGGTGAGCTTGTTTATGATGCCCGAGTGGGGTATTGTGTTGAAGGCTTTTGCGAGGTCAAGGTAGGCTGTGTGGACTACCTTCCCTTCATCTATGGCCTTGGTGACTGTTTCAAAGAAGTTGACCAGGTTCAAGAGGCAAGATCTGCCCTTAACAAAGCCGAATTGGGTAGGATCCAGTGTTTGGAGGTTCCCAATGTCTTTGTTTATGAGTTCCATGATGATACGCTCCATAGCTTTGCAGACCAGACTAGTCAGGCTTATAGGGCGATAGTTACCGGGGTCCGTTGTGGCACCACCTTTATGGAGTGGGACCACTGTTGCTGTATGCCATTCATTGGGTACATATCCTGTTGTAAGGCTGAGACTGAACAGTGATTTTAAGTGATGGTTCAGTTCTTCTTGGAGCTCGTGTAAAATGCAGCCCGGGACACCATCCAGTCCCATAGATGCTGTGTTTTTTACTTTGGAGAGGGCAGCTCTCACCTGTGCATCTGTGATGTCAGGGGGGGCTACACTTTGTTGGGATAGTCATTTGCACATTTGGGGGGCGGGGAGAAGTTTGCACTGAACCTGTCTGCCAGGATGTTGGCAATGTCTGTGGGTTCAGTGTATTTTTTGTCATTTTTGCACTAACTCAGAGCATATCTGGGAGTTTCCATCCAAGTTCCTGACATAACTAAAGAAGGCCTTATGATTATCTTTAGCGTCGTGTGCAATTTTTCTTTTGAAGCTAGCCTTGGATGCTTTTATGAGGGATCGTAGTTTCTTGCTAGTACTGATCAGAGTTGCCTTCCCTTTTTGGGATTTTGCTCTATCCTGTAGTAACTTCCTCCTTCTGTTGTATAGCCTATTTATGGCTAGGTTCCACCTGACAGGTCTCCTGCATTTGGAGGAGTGTGTCTTGGTTTTGTTTGGGATAGCACAATCCATGCATTTCTGTAAGTATCCATAGAATGCATTTGTAAGGCATTCTGTGGTTTGGGTCATAATTTCCACTGGCCTGGGGGCTTTGTAGGATTCCATCTCAGTTCTGAGAAGTTTGAAGTTTGCTTTTGAGAAGTTTTTGACCGTGGTTTCCTTTGCTGGGGGTGGGGACAGGATATGGACATCCATAGTAATTAATTTATGGTCAGATCTTACTAAAGAAGTGTATACCTCAGGTATAGAACATAGAGTACCCATGTTGGTGATAATCAGGTCCAGTATGTTTTCCCCTCTTGTGGGAGTGGTGACCAGTTGTTCCATAGCATTTGAGTTTATAAATTCTAGGAACCGTTGGGTGAGGGTGTTGGGGCTTGAGTAGTGCTCCCAGTCTATGTTTGGGTAGTTAAAGTTACCCAATATAATGGTGTTTGGAGAGACCTTCATATTCTCCAGTGTCTTCAGGAAAGCCGAGTGGGGTTCCTGAGTTTGGGAGGGTGGTCTGTAGCAGGCTACAAACTGGAAGGCAGTTTTGTCCACTGTTAGTTGCACATGGATGGTCTCAGATGCTTCTTGCAGTGCCACTAACCTGGAGGTATGGGTATCTTTAATGAATATGGATACTCCCTCTCCTCTTGTGGTTCGGTCCGAGTATTGCAGCCAAAAAGCGTGGTATGAGGTATAACCTGGTAGTGCTGGGGTGCTCTCAGGAGCCTTGAACCAGGTTTCTGTTACTGCACAGATATCGATATTCTCCATACTGAGGAGAGCCTCAAGTGCGTGCATCTTGAGGTTTAGACTTCTGGCATTGAGCAGCATTACCCTTAGTTTCTTTTTCCTTGTGTTGTCTAAGGAGGTGGGTTTGTCTTTTGAGCCTTGCCTAAAAAAGGCACTATGGGGGTGGCAAGAGCCTTTGCCACTGTTCGAAAACCCAGGGGTGACAGGTGCAAGCCATCCCTAGCGAAGCAACGTGGCTTGTCGAGCATGTCATCCCAGGCTGACAGATACTGGATCCCCTTTGAGTGACACCAATACTTTAGCCAATTGTTGAAATTGATCATTTTGTCTTTATACTGTGGTATCATTCTTGGTGAGGGTAAGATGCTACTCAAGGTCAGGGTCATACCAGCCTGGGCTACATGATCAGAGAGCTCCTCTATGTCTCTTTTCATGTAATCCAGGAAGGTACGTCTCAGGTCATTCACACCAGCATGGACAATGATGGAGTCATATTTGTACTTGCTTTGCTTTGGAGTGACCTGAGTGTTTGTGTTATGTGGCTGATTCTGGCACCCAACAGGCAGCTTACAGTGACCTTCTCCTTGTTCAGCCTGGTGAGAGGGATGTCAGTGTGTCTGACAATAGAGTCACCTATTCCAAGTGTATTAGGTGTGTTGTTTAGCCTTAAGGGCTGTGACTGTGTGGCACGCTGACTGTGTGGACTATGTGATATGTGGATATTGTTGTGGGGTAGTGGTTGCTTGGATGTCTGCTTTGGAGGTCTCTGTTGCTTGGGCAGATTTTTAATTAGAGCCTCCGAGTATGTTTTTGTGTGTTTGGTTTGTTGTTGCGATAGGTCTATGTGAGACTGGATTTGTAGTGTGTGTGATTACTTTCTCCTCCAGACTGACAGTGCCAATACTATGTTGAGAGAGTTTAGCCTCCAGTTTAGCTATACAGTTGCATATCTCACATATATTTGAGCTTGTTTGGAAGAGGAGAGGGTGGTTTGTGTACATAAGGCAGTTGTAACATTGCCTCAAGATTCCCATATTCACCAGTTGGACTGCAGACTAAACCCGAAACTGACTTTTGGACATGCCAGAATAGTATGAGGAAATACTTATGACTTTATCAAAAAGGACCAATAGGGAGCCAGGTACATAAAGGGAGTATAAGAGGGTGCAGAGCTTAGTTTATTAGTGCTTACTTATAAGATACTTATACGAGCTACTGCTGGGCTTTAGAAAGAAAATGCTTACGCTGAGATTTGGAACAGTTCTAAGGAAAAAGTGAAGACCAGACTTTGTGGAGCTGAGAATAGTTTAAATCCGATTTAGCGGAGCTGCCTGATGCACAAAATCGCTTAAAACCATGCCAATGTGGGTTTTAAGCGCGAGAGATTAGGGAGTTTGGAATTGACCCAAAATGGCCAATAAAACTACAGTTTCTAGGCAGTAACCACTCCCACAGGGGCAGGCAGGCAGTTCAGTGTCTACCACTGCCACTGATGAACACAGAGACTTCCTTTTAGCCCAAGCAAGCAATGGCCTCCAAGAAACTTACAAACAGTTCAGAACAGCAAATCTGTAACTGAACTTTTTTAAAATATAGAAAGTGGGAAAAAGCAAGATTTTTTTTTTTTTTTTAAGATAAAGATAAACAAGTAGCAACTAGTTAGAATAGTGCAATAAATGACCCCACACTTGAGTGCTAGGCCAGAGACAGATAAAATGCAAGTTTTAAGAAAAATACGATTTTAAAATAAGTGCAACACAGAAACGCAGTAAACAGGCTCTGGATGTGTTCTAAGTACATTTACTAACACAGATATAAGCTTTAGCAAACCAGAAAATGCCAAAAAGTAGGCGGTAATGCAAAAAAACTTAAATAATCTGAAGAAAATACTTAAAATCTCAAAAGTGGCTGCTTTCTTCTCTCAGCGATTTCTCCTCTTGGTGGGTGCTTCAGCAACAGGCAACAAGTCTGAAATGACGCCAAAACCACGAGGCAGCCTGGTTTTAATAGAGAGAGATCAAGGAGTTTGGAAGTGACCCAAAATGGCCAATAAAACTACAGTTTCTAGGCAGTAACCACTCCCACAGAGGCAGGCAGGCTGTTCAGTGTCTACCACTGCCACTGATGAACACAGAGACTTCCTTTTAGCCCAAGCAAGCAATGGCCTCCAAGAAACTTACAAACAGTTCAGAACAGCAAATCTGTAACTGGACTTTTTTAAAATACAAAAAGTGGGAAAAAAGCAAGATTTGTTTTTTTTTTTTTTTGTTTGTTTTTGTTTAAAGATAAAGATAAACAAGTAGCAACTAGTTAGAACAGTGCAATAAATGACCCCGCACTTGAGTGCTAGGCCAGAGACAGATAAAATGCAAGTTTTAAGGAAAAAAAAATGATTTTAAAATAAGTGCAACACAGGAAATGCAGTAAACAGGCTCTAGATGTGTTCTAAGTACAGTTACTATCACAGATATAAGCTTTAGCAAACAAGAAAATGCCAAAAAGTAGGCGGCAATGCAGGAAAAACTTAACAAATAATCTGAAGAAAATACTTAAAATCTCAAAAGTGGTTCCCTTCTTCTCTCAGCATTTTCTCCTCTTGGTGGGTGCTTCAGCAATAGCCAACAAGTCTGAAAAGACACCAAAACCATGAGGCAACCTGGTTTTAAGAGAGAGAGATCAAGGAGTTTGGAATTGACCCAAAATGGCCAATAAAACTACAGTTTCTAGGCAGTAACCACTCCCACAGGGGCATGCAGGCTGTTCAGTGTCTACCACTGCCACTGATGAACACAGAGTCTTCCTTTTAGCCCAAGCAAGCAATGGCCTCCGAGAAACTTACAAACAGTTCAGAACAGCAACTCTGTAACTGATCTTTTTTTAAAATCCAGAAAGTGGGAAAAAAAGCAAGATATGAGGATAATTTTTCACTCAGACAATATCACACTTGTTCACACTCTCAAAAAACATTCTTTTAGGTCCAGGTGTGTCCACTCAGTCATCAGGATTTTAGTTTTAGTGAGTCTAGTGATTAATTTGTCATCATCATGTGTTCATGTCCATAAATGACAAATTAATCTCTAGACTCATGAAAACTAAATGCCTGATGACCCAGTGCACCCATCTGGACCTGGAAGAAATTTTTTTTGTGTGTATGTTCATGTCCATAGCCCAACCACTGGGGGATGCACAAGCCAGTGTATTTCTTTATGCTGGTCACAGGCCCAGAAAATGGGGAAGTTTGCATCAGGAAGGGCATCCAGTGTAAAATTTTTGCCAAATCAAATATGTGGACAACAGTACAGATTTTCATACCAGATCAGTCAAGGCCCAGTGCTATTAGCCAACAGGGTGCTGGTGGAAACTGGGCTACTTTTGGTTGACGAGAGAAGAAGAGGAAGAAGGCATGCCTGGAGGCAGGCAGAGAGGAGGAAGTTTAGGAGCTTGGAAATTAGGGTAGGAACTTTGAATTTTGGCAGTACGACAGGTAAAGGGAGACAGCTAACTGATATGATTGATAGAAAGAAGGTTGACGTATTGTGTGTGTAAGAGAAAAGATGGTGGAGGAGTAAGGCCAAATGTATTGGAGGCACTTTCAAATTGTTCTACCATGGTGTGGATGGGACGAGAAATGGGATAGAGTTATCCTGAAGGAACAGTTTGTCAAGGGTGTTTTGGGGTGAAAAGAGTGTCGGATAGAGTGAAGTTTATGAAGCTGGAAATTGATGGTGTGATGATGAATGCTGTTAGTGCATATGCTCAGCAAGTTGGGTGTGCAATGGATGAGAAGAAACATTTTTGAGTGATTTGGATGAAGTGGTGGAGAGTGTACCCAAGGGTGAGAGAGTGATGATTGGAGTGGCTTTCAATGGGCATGTTGGTCAAGGGAACAGATGGTATGAGGAGGTGATAGGCAGGTATGGTATTAAGGAGAGGAATGCAGAATGTCAGATGGTAGTAGATTTTGTGAAAAGGATGAACATGGCTGTGGTGAATACGTATTTTAAGAAGAGTGAGGAGCACAGGGTGACATACAAGAGTAGAGAAAGATGCACACATGTGGATTATATCCTATGGAGGTGGGTCAGTCTGAAGGAGATTGGAGACTGCAAAGTGGTGACAGGGGAAAGGTTAGTCAGGCAGCATAGGATGGTGGTCTGTAGGGTGACACTGGTGAGCAAGAAGAAGAAGAGGAGGAGGAGAGTGAGGGCAGTGCCAAAGATCAAATGGTGGATGTTGGAAAAGGATAAATGTAAAGTGGAAGAGTTAAGACAGGTACTGGATAACAGTGAAGAGTTACCAGATAGCTGGGCAGCCACAGCAGAGGTGGAAAGGGAGATAGCTGGAAAGGTGCTTGCTGTGACATCTGGACAGAGGAAGGACAAGGAGACCTGGTGGTGGAATGAGGAAGCACAGGAGAGTATACAGAGGAAGAGGTTGGTGAAGAAGAAGTGGGATTGTCAGAGAGATAAAGAAAGTAGACAGAAATACAAGGGGATGATGCATATGGTGACGAGAGATGGCAAAGGCTAAGGATAAGGTGTATAGCAGGTTGTATGAAAGGCTGGATACTAAGGAGGGAGAAAAGGACCTAAGATGTGCAGCAGGTTAGAGTGATAAAGGATAATGAGGGAAAGTGCTCACAAGAGAGGAGAATGTGTTGAGCAGATGGAAAGAGTATTTTGATGGGCTGATGAATGAAGAGAATGAGAGAGAGAGACAGTTGGATGATATATGGATAGTGAATCAGGAAGTGCAATGGATTAGGAAGGAGGAAGTAAGGACAGCTATGAAGAGGATGAAGAATGGAAAGGCTGTTCGTCCAGATGATATACCTGTGAAATAATGGAGCTGTTTAATAGAGATGGCAGTGGGGATTTTAACCAGATTGTTTAATGAAATCTTGGAAATTGAGAGGATGCCTGAGGAGTGGAAAAGTGTATTGGTACCATTTTTTTAAGAATAAGGGTAATGTGCATAGCTGTATAATTATAGAGAATAAAACTGATCATCAACAGAATGAAGTTATGGAAAAGAGTAGTAGAAGCTAGGTTAAGAAGGGAGGTTATGATTAGTGAGCAGCAGTGTGGTTTCATGACAGGAAAAAGCACTACAGAGGCGATGTTTGCTCTGAGAGTGTTGATGGAGAAGTACAGAGAAGGTCAGACGGAATTGCATTGTATCTTTGTGGACTTAGAGAAACCATATGACAGGGTGTCTAGAGAGGAGTTGTTATATTGTATGAGGAAGTCAGCAGTGGCAGACAAGTATGTTAGAGTGGTACAGGATATGTATGAGGGCAGTGTGACAGTAGCGAGGTCTGTGACAGGAGAAACAGATGCATTCAAGGTGGAGGTGGGATTGCATCAAGGATTAGCTCTGAACACTTTCTTATTTGCAATGGTGATGGACAGGTTGACAAATGAGATCACACAGGAGTCCCCATGGACTATAATGTTTGCAGATTACTGTGATTTGTAGTGAGAGTAGGGAGCAGGTTGAGGGACCCCGGGGAGGTGAAGATATGCTCTAGAGAGGAAAGGAATGAAGGTCAATAGGACTAAGACAGAATACATGTGTGTGAATGAGAGGAAGGACAGAGGAATGGTGAAGATGCAGACAGTAGATTTGGTGAAGGTGCATGAGTTTAAATACTAGGGCTCAACAGTTCAGAGTAATGGTCAGTGTAGAAGATAGGTAAAGAAGAGAGTGCAGGCAGGGTGGAGTGGGATGAGAAGAATGTCAGGATTGATTTGTGACAGGCTGGTACTAGTAAGAATGAAACGGAAGGTCTACAAGATGATAGTGAGACAGGCTATGTTATATGGGTTGAAGATGGTGGCATTGATGAAAAGACAAGAGTCACAGCCAGAGGTGGCAGAGTTAAAGATGTTAAGATTTTCACTGGGTGTGACAAGGATGGACATGATTAGAAATGAGTATATTAGAGGGTCAGCTCAGGTTGGACATTTTGGAGACCAAGCCAGAGAGGTGATATTGCATTTGTTTGGAAATGTGCTGAGGAGGGATGCTGACTATATTGGGAGAAGGATGCCAAGGATGGAGCTGCCAGATAAGAGGAAATGAGGAAGGCCTAAGAAAAGATTTAAGGATGTGGTGAGAGAGGACATGCAGGTGGTTGTAGTGACAGAGGAAGATGTAGAGAACAAGAGGAAATGGAAACAGATGATCTACTCTGGCAACCCAAAACTGGAGCAGCCGAAAGAAAAAGAAGTGTGTTCATGTCAGTGGTCATCTTAATACTATAGCTGACAGTCTCTCCTCATTTCAGTTTCCCAGGTTTCACGTCTTGGCCACGCATTCAGATCCAAATGACACCCCAGTGCCTGCGGGTGTCTGGCTAATTGAAGAAGAATAGCATTATTGTTTTTGGCAAATATTTTGGCCAGCAACACCAGGAAGTCATATTTCTCATCCTGCCAGGTTTTCAAGGCATTCTACTGGTCTCTGATCCCTATTTCCAGGCCATGGGGAGTACAGCTGCTGCTGCAATTTTTAGTGGCCAGGTCCGTTGCTGGGGACTCGACTAAAAGTATCAGAGTACACCTTGCAACTTTGGGATGGTTGGAGCAATTTTTGGGGGTTCAGGCTGTGTCAGGACATTGGGTTATGGGGAAGATACTTAAAGGCCTTAACAACATGCAGTGTCCTTCTCAGGGTTCCAGAAAACCTGTTGGAAGACAACTCCTTCCCCTTATTATTCAAGGTCTTTATAAGACCATGGGTGAGTTTCAGTTGTTTGTCTCTATAGCTGCTTTTTCACATCTTTGTATACGGGTGCCTTCTGTGCCAATTAACTTCTCCTTTACCTTTGCTGGGAGGATATTGTCATCCACATGGAGTTTGTTATGATTTTGTTAAAAAAATCCAAGACTGATCGAGTTGGTAAAGGACAGCAGGTACATCTAGACAAAGCCAGTGGGCTCATCATTTGCACTTGCTTTTGCTATTTAATATTACTCCCACAGAGGAAAAGTTAGGCTTGCTTTTTGTGGGACCAAAGGCAGGCCTTTTAACATATCAGAGATTAACACATTTCTTAGGCAGGCCTTGGCAGGGAAAGGAATTTACCCACAAGGTTATTCCTCACATTCCTTCCGGATAAGCCATACTTTAGACTTGGCCACATAAAGGCAGTCAGTGCAGGTCATTCAAAGAATGGTATGGTGGGTCTCTGATACCTTTTTGTCATAGGTCAGGCATTATTTTTTATTTCTGTTGCAGGGAAGGAGGTCTTTTGGCTCTTGGGTCATTCTTTTATTCAGAGAGCATCAATTTGAGCCTTCACCCACCTGGCTGGTCACTCAAGTTCCTTTGATAGTAACCAATGGACAGTATTTTTTTTTGGATTTCCCTGGTCTTAGTTGGTTTCAATTTTGGGAAATCTGCTGTAAGATTTCCATGGAAGAAACTTTGCTCTTTATTGTGATAATTCACCTCATGGGAAATGATCTGGGTCAAGTCCCTAAGAAAATACTGTTGGTCAGAATCCTATCTGATATGGACCACTTGTGGCAACTGTATCTGAAGGTAGTTTTCTGGTCTGCCGTCATACCAAGACTATACTGGAAGGCCGCTAGGAGGTCTGATGCCATTGAGAGAGCCAGGCGTTTTGTCAACCACAGAGTCAAGCGGGCTGCTAGTCAAATTGGTTTCCCAGTGATTTACCACAGTGATATTGACAGAATAGAGCCCTATTTCTATGGTTTGGACAATGTTCATTTGAATAACATAGGATTTCATTTGTTTAATTTGGATATGGTTGTTTCTATTTAGAAGTTTTTCAAAGTTTAACTTGATTCCTTCCACAACCCAACATTTATTTGTGAGCCCACAGAATTGGAGTGGAATGGCATGTCATACTGGGTTGTAGGCTGCCTTATGGATTTGCCCCCCTTGTATTACCCCAATTCCTGTTCAGTGGCCTTGGCTCTCCTCAGGTTGGACCCAAATTTGACCGTTTGCGACATCAAGGGGTATGTTACTTGTATGTATAAGTTAAATGGGCTTGCCACCATGTCCAAGGTAGCTAAGAATAAGCACCGATTTTTCTCTGAAGTGGCAGCTGGAATAGGTGGGTTTACACCGACCAGCATGAGGTGATGGCTTGATGGTATCTGTTGATATGTTGCATATGAATTATTTATGGTATCACTATTGGTTGTCCTTGACTGTTAGGTAATAAAAGGTTGCAAAGTTAATCTGGTGTGTTTTATGGGTTCTACCTGACTTCGTCGACAGCGCAGAAGACCGACAGCGGAATTCGGAGCTCCAGAAGATCGAAAACGAAGAAGACCCGGTAGAGACGCGAGTGGCAGAACATCGACAATGCAGAAGACCTATTAACGGACGGATGTAAATGACCGGCGATGTGGGTAGTGCTAGAAAGTGTGTGGTAAGTTGACGGTCTGTGGGGATGTGGGCGAGGCAGGTAAGTGGGTGTAGGACGGGAGTTATAGGTTGGGGAGTGGTAGTTAGTTTAGGGGGGTGCGTTAGGGTTAGGGTTAGGTGAGTTAGGGTGGGGTTGGCGATAGGGGTTAGAGAGATAGGAGTTAGGTTAAGTGAGTTAGGTTAGGAGTTATTTAAGTTAGTTAGTTAGGGGTTAGGCGGGTAGGTAAGTAAAGCGATAGTGACGGACCTTAGGGTTAGGTAAGGTTTAGTGTGGGCTTGTAAGGATTTTGGTGTGCTTGTGTTGTGTGTGTGGAATGGGGATGTGTTTTGTTTTAATAATTGTTATTGTGGTGTGTGCAGTGTGTGTTTATGGACTGTCGAATATGTGGTGTCGGTGATGTGGTTGTCGGTGTTGTGTGGTTTCGGCTATGTCAGGTAGAACCGTTTTATGACATTGCGCAGTGGACAATGACAACATATCCTGTAAAAAGCTAGCTGTCAATGAACTGCAACTTGTTATCAGGGAGCTGGATCATGTGTGGACTCAGTATTTAAGACAGCGCTAATGTTCCTGCCTGCCAGATCCATCAGCAGGCACATTGACCCTCCCTTCCTCCCAACCCTCTATGCAAGGTCAGGTAGCAGCCTTACAATTTCACCCCCCCCTTGCATTTCCTCCTGTTCCTGTTTAGTGGCCTCAGCTCTCCTCAAGGTGGACCCAGATTTGACCAGGGGCCACATCAAGAGGTTTGATGCTTGTAAGTATGAGTTAGTTGTGCTTGCCACTAGGTCCGAGATCGCTGGGAATATGCATCCAGTTTTCTCTCAAGTGGCAGCCAGAACAAGCCGATTTACGTTAACCAGTTTGAGGTGATGGTTTGATGGTATTTGTTGATATGTTGCACAAGAACTAGTTATCACATCACTATTGGTTGTCCTTGACTCTTACGTAATAAAAGGTCTCAAAGTCAATCTGGTGTGTTTTATGACTTGTCTCAGTGGACAACACTTTTATTTTCTTTCTCTTTCTCTCTTTCTCTCAGTTAGGTAAACCACATACTGTGTAGTGTATTAACTACACACAAATCCATATATTCTAACCATATACTTTAGTCTCTGCCTTTCTCATCACCGTAAACCTGTCATTATTAGACATTATTGCTAATTCATGGTTTCTGGTAACCAAATGCCTATCTCACAATGATTGCTTGTTTACATAGAAACGCAAGTTCTACAATATAATTTCTCATTTTCCTTCTCTGGATTTAACTGATTTCCCTACACATCCTGCTATAGGATAAATCCAACCCTGATACTGATGGCCAGCACAATGGACACCATAAATGGTCACACAGTAACATCTTCACTGGAGAATGTGATCCCTTACAGCCAACATAGACAACAGCAGCTGTCACATAGCATACCAGTTTTTTTTTCTCTGGACCATGTGATTCCTGACACCTTATAATCACCCTAAACATGAAGCTACTGACATCACCTTCAATAACTCCACCCCATATTTTATTATTGCAGTCAGCTGTCACTGTATCTCTGCAGTGAGTGCATCTCTGGAGTTTTGTGTCCTGCCCATCTTCTAGCTGTTTTACAAAACATTTTAATAATAATAATTTTATGGTATTTAAAAATACAACAAAAGACAACTACAGTTTTAATAATTATACCAAATTCAACATTATATGAAAACATTGGTTAAGAATAGATACAAGCTATATGACAATGATTTAATAGTTATAAAAATTGTAGCCAGTTTATAGGTTAATATAGTACAAACAGAAATTGCAATACAAAATGAGAGAAAAGCAAGATGATGGTATATTTAGAGGGAAAGCCAGTGGATACAATTTATTATACAATGTCATCTTCCAAAATACAAGAACCGTGCATGCTGATTGACCAATCCAACCAGAGTGCACATTGTAAATCCAAAGTAACCTAACTAAGAAGTCTGTCCGCTAAGGAATCCTGCAGCAACTACTTCAAGTAAACAAAATCACATTTATGGTGTTGCCCCCAAGGAGTTGCATCACTTTTTGTAAAAATAAAAATTCTAGTAAACAAATATATAAAAAGAACCTTAGTGTCTTTTGCAGTAACTTTGGATTCTGATTGTTGCATTTCCTCAATGCCCGAAAAACTCCTTCTGTAACAGCACCCCCCCACGTAAAAACACTTAATGACATGTAGTGGCAGAAGTACCTAAATCTTCTATAATGAAAGGGAAAAACGTTAAGTATAGGATTCCAGACCTACCATAAGCAACACTCATCTCTTTCTTTACGCAGGGAGATAGAGCTTTTATATGAGGAAGGGTGCATGTTTTTTCATTAAATAATAATTATGATTTGGAGGTACTGATCAATACCAAATAAAAGTGAAGTTCATTGTTCTAATTCCGGCGTAGTTGTTTGACAATGTTTTGTTTGCGTTACTTCGTGGTTAACATACTGCGTAGTTAGATTGTGACAGATGCATCCCTGTACTTTGTGCTCTATTCCTCCTTTCTATGTTTAGATCGTTAATAAGAAATGTGTGATTGTCACGCTTTTTGAAAGTCTACTTTTGTATTTTATTGTGAGCGGTACCAACATTTATGGTGCTTATGGTGTTGGCCCGATAAAGGAAAAGTACCTAATTTTTTAACTGATATTCATGGTAAATAGAAAATAATCTTTTAATTCATTAAAACATTTTTTTATAAGTAAAACTAGCATATTTTAACCATTCTATGACCTTCCTACTTAAAGTTGTTAGTGAGCTGTTAGTATGTGTTCTACATTTTGCCCATTTGTTCCACATTATGTGGGCTGGTGTTCCTCATTTTGCAGATGGAAAGTTAAGAGGTATGCCTATGGAGAGAGGAAAATGAATATCTGAAAAAAAAACATTATTTGCTTTTATACAATGTCACCTCCTATTGTTTAGAATATAATTCTGAGAAGTTCAAGACAAAACAGAGGGGCTGTGGCTGACTAAGTCAAAGTGTGGACTATTTTATCTCACAAAAAGTGGAAGAACACAAAGTAAAGCAAACAAAAACCTAAACAACAACAAGACAGAAATAACACAACATAAAACTAACATCATTGTATAATAGCAATAACCCACAGCTGGGTGTGGGTAATGTTGGATTTATCCACGGTTGGCTTTGTTTGGTCACTCGGGCTTCACCCTCATGACCAACCCACACCAACCATGGGTAAATCCAGCATCATCCACACCCAGCCATGGGTTATTGCTATAATAGAAGTAAGGAAATGAGTGAAGAAGGGGGAGTAGGAGATGTAAGGTGTGAATAGGTATTTGTCCATATTTAGGGATCTAGTTTAACCTGGTGTTGAGCAAGAATAGAGACAACTTTTGGTTAGGAAGTCTTTCAGAATGGCTTTGAAGGATGAGAGGGAGAGAACTGACCTGACAGATAGAGATAAGGAGTTCCAGGCCTTAGCAACATGGTGCGAGTACAGATGAAGCCCAGCAGATTTGATAGGTTTGTGGACAGACAGGAGCTGTTGGTCATTGGATCCTAATGACTGACTAGAAAATAGTTGTCTAGAATATTATTTAGTTCTCGAAAAGCAGATAGATTCTGGTAAATTTTATAGGTCGTAAGAAACTTAGAATATATTAGCTGATGGGTAGCTCTAATTCATTTAGGTTTGTTTAGTTCTATACAATTGTGGGTTCTGAAAGGTGCATTTGCTCCAAATTTAGCAACTTTGTTATAGCATTTTTCAAGTTTTGATTTTGTTACTCTTGAAAGTTAATAAGGATGGGACCACCACAAAGAAGTGTAGGGATGAGATAACTAGTGGCAAGTGTAGCTTTTGTTGCATCAGTGAGCTTTTAGCTCTGTAACATTCCTAGTTTTTGATTAGCTTTTGTCATGCAATTTTGTATATGTAGGTCAAATTTAAGATTTTCATCCACTATCATCCCTAATAATTTGCTATGACAAACAACTTCAATGGCAGTATTATCAAGAGAGACCACTTTAACCTTTGTTTTTTCATGGGGAAAAAAGTAGTAGTCACTGTAACTGAGGCACTTCCATACTGATTCATTATGGCACAATCAGACACAGTTCCAGACATTTTGCATTTTCAAATGGAAACTTAGAACCCATTTACAAAAGACTTGCTCTCAGTATAAGTGACATTCTCCTGTGTAAGTCTGCTCTGATTCTGAAAGACTTGACATAGGTATAACTGACTTACTTTGATGTATGGCCTATAAGACAGGCTTACAGTGGGGGGGGGGGCATATTCAAAACGTTTGGCCTCTGATCAAGTCTTTTGGAACCTGACCATTAATCTTTTTAAGGAACATAAAACTCAGAAACCTGATGTGGTTGCTTGTACTTACTCAACTGCAAATTAAATTACATCATCTAAAATTCTCATTTTAATTAACTTGTAAAAACAAACAAACAAAAAGCATTCAGCTTTGTCTCATCCAGTGCAGGAATCCTTTTACAGTCATGACTCAGAGGTCAGCTGGGGGGAATGGGGCAAAAACAAGCATCTGTCCCAAGCTAAAGACATCAGTGTGAGCTATCAGCACCGAGAAGTGAATGACAGCTGCACTTGAACACAGCACTTCATCACCTATGTGTGGTATTTAGCAAGCTGCAGCTGTTTTGTTATAGTTTTCAAAGAAAAACTTATTTCTAACTTCCTCAATGTAGAATTGAGGGATGTAACTGCTCAACGTACCTAGTTACAATTCTGTCGTGACCTGTCCACAGAGCTAATCTCTTCTTTTTTTCTTCCACACTTTGGTCTATCTAACGTCTGAAATCTCTGCAAGCTCAGTATAAAAAAAGCAGACTTGAGCAGTTGAAAACTGAAGATTTCATTTGTTAAGATATTTTCCAAAACAACTAGTTTTAATTCATTCCATTATCAGAATTTTGTTTTAGAAAACTGGCCACTGGCTATAAATTCTGTGCAGATAAAGCAAAATGGAAATTCATAAAGGGAGCACAAATGGGGTACAAACTGAAAAATAAGAATGAATTTAATAGAGCTGAGATGTATAGGGGCTGAAACAAGTTTTGCCACTCTACAAAAGCCCTAGGGGCAGATGTACAGAACATCACTTGTAAAGCAATTTGGACTGCCAACCATCTCACTCCAGTTGGACATGTATTAGATCATATTTGGATGATGCCAAAAACACATGCAGTTATGAAAGTCAATTCTTTTTTCCATGTTGTGGTATCATTCTCAGAGTAGATGGGCTGTTGCTCAAGACTAGTTGTATGCCGGCCTTGGATAACTATCCAAAGAGCATTATCATATCTGTTTTGATACAATCCAAGGATGTGTGTATCGTCATTTTCAACAAATGTGCAACAGACATATTGCATATGTACTTGAGGTGAAGGGTGAAGGGACTTGAATGCCATAGTAACCTAACATATCCTGGTTTGACATAGGGGCAGTTCGCTGTCACTTTTCTTATCTAGTCTAGTGACAGGTGTACCTTTGTGTGTTTCTCTTTGAAGTCACCTATAACTCAGACTTTTTTATGGCAATCGTTTTTAATTCCAAGACTTATTAATGTGAGCCCTAGAACTGCGAAACTCAATGTACAAAAATATGGACTTACATATATTAAGTCTGAGATCCCTTTGCCACAGGTTATTCCTTCTTCTCTGAGATATGATAATCTTAAAGTTAGGATTTATAAGAACTATGGGTATGGAATACAAAAGAGAGTTTGCCTCCAATGCAAAAAAATCAACTTTATAGAAGAACGGTCATTTTTGACATCCACAGCTGTCATATACTTTCATATATATCTATGTCTATATGCATACATATATATATATATATATATATATATATATATATATATATATATATATATATATATATATATATGCATATCTATATCTATTTGTATAGCTATCTATCTATCTGTATATTGTTTCATAATTCTATGACTAAAATTTATAAGTCTCAGACACACAATAAAGAACTCATTTCCCTGTGGATTTGCTGCTAGGAAAGGACTTCATTATTCAGAGGGCTGCTTGCAATGAATAATGGCAGTTCTTGCAATGGAGTTCATAAGTCTAGGTAGCAGAGTGTCTCTGCACAGTTAAGGTGATTGTGGGTTAGGGTTGTACCTCAGTAGTCTTTGAGACTAGGGGAGAAATCGCTTAACAACTCAACATAGGAAAGCTTTTTTTTATTTTCTGGCAAGGTGTTATTTATTGGTTAAGTGTAAATCACACAGGAAGCCTTTTCCTCTGTTGAAACTTGGTTATCCGATGCCCAATTAATACTCAACCCAAACAAAACTAAACTACTCATCTTCCAACCCACCAAACATACTCAAAACAACTCTCACTTTAACATCACAGCAAAAGACAACACCATTATATACCCAAGTGAACACACCAAATTGCTAGGAGTGGAAATAGACAATAAACTAAAATTTGACATTCACATATCCATGACCATAAAAAAAGTCCACAAAAAACTAGGACCGTTATACAGAAATACGCATCTTCTCACGAAAGCAGCAAAGATTTCAGTAGCAAATTCCCACCTTATCTCCACCCTACTTTATGCCTCTCCAATATATACCAACCTAAGGCAATGCAATCTAAACAAGCTAGAGACCTGCTACAACAAAATTGCCAAATTCACCACAGAGGCATCCTACCGTAGTCACCACTGTCTCTCACTTGCTGTACTGGGCTGGCTTGAACTCCCTCACCTCCTTCAATGACATCAACTCTCACTTGCCCACAAACTAGTAAACCATCCACTAAATGTCCCATCCCTCCAGAATCTACTCCAACCCTATTGCACCACCAGACCACTAAGATCCAGCAACAAAAATCAGTTGCAGATCACTAAAGCCAATAACTCTGCTGGTAAAGCACTATTCTCTTGCACCATAGCCAAATTATGGAACTCCCTTCCACCCACAATTACCTCCTCCGTACCATCATGCACCCACTTCAAAAGTTTACTAAAAGGGCACCTAAAAACATGCTGGCTATGCCCTTGCAACTCCCACTCTAATATCACCCACCCCATTCAACCACTACCTTTCTTTCCACTTCACTAACTACCTTGATTATAGCAAGCTCAGATGCTCATAAGGCTAGTACTTTTACAGCAGGAACTTCTTATTTTAACATTTGTTAATGTCTGTTATGTACTTTACAGATAAAGATTCTAGTTGTCTACTGATGTACTATGTTCTTCATCTGTAAATATGTTGTAAGTAATTGCTATGCAAATTGATAATCGCTATGTAATCCAATGTAACTACTGTCTGTTTATTTTAACTGTGGAGCTTTTCTCTCCGGGCCTCCACTGAAAATGGACCTACGCCCAGTCGGACACTCCCGGTCAACAAATATAAATAAATAAATAAATAAGTGCTGACTACCTGGTGTGAACAAATGACAGTATGTTTGATGAGATCCTAACTTCCAGAATTAATAGGAATCTGCACTTCTTAGATGTAGGATCAAAATGGGATAGAAGTAAATGGCTCTCAAAAAATATAAGGCAGTTTGTGGATTTTCTCAGGTTTCCTTGTGCAAGTAGGCTGTTAATAAATGAGTTGGGGTAGCTCAAAGTTCCGTGATTGCCTGAGCATATGAAATGATAACAGCTGCCTGAAGTTTTACCTCACAGGGGGTCCTAAGTTAAAGTACTATTTTGCAAGCAATATGTGTTACCTGACATTTTATACCTGGCATGGGAATATAGGTTAAAGTATAATTTTTGGTAGGAGAAAGAGGTTTCTCTAACTTGATTAAAAAAGAATGTTGGGGTAAGGGGTTGATTTCGTAGCATACTTATCAAAGAATCAGTTACAGAAGTAGGAAGAAGCAAAAAAAAAAAAAACAAAAAAAAAACATGGCTTCTTATATCCCTCCTGCATCCCTCCAATATCTCATGTTATACTTCATGAATATTGGTCTCACTGAACGATCCTGCAAATGTGCAGATTGTCCACACTGTTATAACAAATTGTCCAAAAACAAAAGTGAGAACCAAGTTTCTTTGAAAACTAACTCCATTGATTTGCATTACTTATTTGAACAGTTCTGTTGCTCAGTTTAGCTTTTGTTGTTTTGGCATTCTGTTGCTCAATCTGTCGTTTTGACACAAATTCTCACTTCTTTGAGATTCCTTTTTATTTTCACCACATCTTGAGTTTTCTGCTTGTTTCATCTGTGTGTTGTCTTTTTTTTTCAAATTTCAGGTTGGATATTAGTGGCAGTTTCTGTTTGGGTTGTGCTTCTTTCCAATATTTTTACTCACTGGCAATACTGTGGACTTGTGTCTTACAGCTCCTTGAGGGATGTATTGCTATATGTGTCATCAATTAGCCAATAAACTGAATTGCCAACTCAGAAGTTCGGCTGATTTCTGCTGTGATAGCATGCAATATCTGGGTTCTGTGAAATGTAGACTTCTCTTAGCAGTGCTGTGGCAAGAACACAAAGAAGCCAGAGTGGGTCAATGGATATCATTTACTGTTATGAGAACAATTGACAAAGAATGAAGGACAACTGGACATTACACCTGCAGTTTGTTCTTATCATATTCTGTCATTTGTGAAGAATTACACCCTCATGTACGTGTTAAGGATGAAAAAAACAAGGCAGTGCAAACCAACAGGGTGAACAATATAGGGTATATTCCATTAAAATTAACTATTAATGTAGGCAATCATGACCTCCATGGACAATCCATTTTAGGACAAATAGATGCTGTCATTACACCTGTACAGCCAGGTATATCCACTCCTTTTAAACATGCATTTCAGATGTAAGGTGACAAAGCCTTGGCAGCCATTAATTTGCAGATTAAGAATAATCTATCTATGCAGAAAATACCACATCAGGAATCAATCTCATAATGTGCTCTTACCATACAATGAGGTTTATGGTGTGTATCATGAATGTTAATGTGTATAGAGGCAGCTGTTTTAAGGAGAAATCATATGCATTTTAATGTGTGTAGAGACAGATGTTTTAAGGAGAAATCACATGCATGTTAATGTGTGTAGTGACAGCTGTTTAAAAAAAACACTCTACTGGTTCTGCGCTTGTCATGACAGGAACCTTTGGCTCAATGGTTGTTAGCCACTCAAAGTGACATAACTTTGCACTGGATTCTTGGCTTATTTTCCACATGACTGTGCTTAGAACTCATATTCAGTGGCTATCCTAGAGTAGTCTAACTCTACAATTGCCAGTGATGTGCTTAACAATACTGACATTAAATGAAAAACATTGGCTAATACTGTGGACACTGCAATTTAAACTGATTTTTGTGATGACGTATTATGTGGTAACAGCCAGAGATATACAGGAAGTGGTTGTTGATCATAAGCTAAAATAATTTCTGTAACCCCTATATTCAGTAGAAGTGTAAATCATGCATTCTGCTTAGATATCATGCTGACACGTCTGATGCTTCCATCATACTGACAAAGTGATAATTGAACATTTCCACAAGTTTGCCATTTGCTGAAATTAATGTAAATCTGTCCTTTCTGCCATTTTCTTCCAGTTTTACATATATCTTTTAAGTATGCTGCATGATTTAACTTTGTTTTAAAATGGCATATATGAGGCTAAAGTAAAGTTAGGGCAGTATTCATAGTCAGTAGTGTAAATGCATTTGAGAACTCGGAGGCAAGAGCAGACTGGCGCAGCTAAGCCACGATTCATAGAGGCCGATTACAACAATTTGTGGTGTCCCAGAATGTAGGTATGCAAATGAGCAGATAATAAGATGGTAATGAAACGTCACATACATTTTCTTATGCTAATTAAGGCTGCTTTACACCAATTGCAGTTTATAGTCAGTTTTTCCGACTTACCCGCATTTGACACAGATGCAGTGTAAAAATGGAAGACTCATCAAAATTATCAGAGTTGCATCTGGTGAAAATGTTCTCTTGCCATAAGCCTTGCTATTTCTAGGTCAAAGTTGCTTTTCTTGGCCAGTCCAAAACCACTTGCACCCAGTGGCACTCACCCACCAAAAAGGTGGAAATATAGGATAATGATTACTCATTATAACTTTGATAATCAGGAAACCCTTGATAGATTTAGAGTAGACAGGGACATTATAAGGATCTTGGTGGGAATTTTTATCCCCCATAGGAGCAGAGGAGGAATGCATGGACTTCCTTTCTGGTGGACACAAAAAAATGTGCAGCCCTCACTATACTTGCTATGGGGACCTTCAAGAGTAGTCTGGGGATACCTTATGGTTCTCACAGGCTTTTGCTTCAAGGATACTGGAGTAGTTCAGGGATGTAGTCTTGACACATGTTGATCAGTATAACTATTTCCCGGTGTCACCTCAGGACCAAGCTTTTATGGGATGGCATATATCCGTGAGGTACTCAGTGCAACAGATTGCACCCATGATACAATTAGGGGCTCTTCTGGTCCACAGGGTAAGGGTTACTGCAATAGGAAGGGCTTCAATTCCATCAATTGCCAGGTAGAGTGTGATGCATGGGGGTACATCAAAAAAATCTCTGCCCAGTATCCTGGCAGTACATAAGATTCCCATATCTGGTACACTAGTTCAGTTTACCAGCTCTTCCTGCCTGGTAGGATATCCAGTGGTCATCTTGTTTGTAAGTGAAAATTCCTTTTTTTTTCTTTTTTTTTTTTGTAAGTACATAGTTATTAATGTTGAAGGTCTTTCGGCTTTTCCCGGTTAAGGGTCGCCACAGAGGAACTCCCATCTCTTAATGATTGGCAGTCGATTTTTACGGTGCCAAGTTGCCAGCCCGATGCCCAACCTTCAAAGAAGGCATGCCCATTCACGCTTGCACCTACCTACATGTTTTTAACATCACTCAACCACAGGGAGGACATGCAGACTCCACACAGAAGGTGCTTCAGCCGAGTATCGAATAGGGGAACCTCTTGCTGTGAGGCGACAATGCTAACCGCTGCACCACCGTGGCCTCTAGTTATTAATGTTAAAGGTAATTGCTGTATATTAATCTGCGTTTTCTTGTTTTGTTTTGTTTTCCCTTTCTCTCTTTTTATTTATTTATTTGTGTATGTATGTATGTATGTATGTATGTATCTATCTATCTTAAGGGGATACCAGATATCTACTGGAGCCATGGCTCATGACTCTAGTAAGAATACCTTCCGGAGCTGAGAAGAATAAGTATAACACATCCCTGCCAAACCCTTATTGTGATTGAGTGGCTATCTGGCCTCCTGAAGAGCCACTTCATGTGCCTACAGGAGTCAGATGGTACCCTTCAGTATGAGCCAGCTACTATGTGTGTGTGTAGGATGTTCACTGCCTGTTGCATTCTGCATAATATGATTATGCACCATTCTGGTGGTGAAGTAACCCATGCTGTCACTGCGGCTCCCAGTTGTAGTCCCACTATGACTTATGATGACCAGCTGCCAGCAGTAGTAAGGGAACCCATGCAATAGGTTGGTGAATGACATGCAGCTGCACAGGTTAAGATGCAGCATCTAGTCCAGAATATGGACCAGGACATTCAGGATAGTATTTATTAGAAAAAAACACACAGAGTATAATTGATGTATGCAGTGTTTCATATGGGCTATACTGTGTGGTGTATGGTCTACTATCGCTGTTCATCTGATAGTCTCTATCATCTTAAAATAACTTGTTATTACTAGGTTTTTGCCTGAGTATGCACTGGGTCTTGTGCAATGATGCTGGAAAGGCAGCAAGTCAGTAAATGAGTCAACAGTTGCATGTGCTTCTGTTAATAGCTTTTTTATTATTTATTTAGTATTCAAAATAAACAGGTACTGTCAGCAGTGACAAATGTAACTTTCGTTTTCAATTCATATGTAAAGAATTATGTTACACTACACATCACGTGTCTTTCTTACTGTCACATAAAATATTGATGAGGTCAGACTCTATCTCTGTTTGTGCAGTAATGAGGCATGCACTTAACATATGTACATCGAATTCCATCCTTCCCAGAACACAGTTGCACTTCATCACAAATGTACAAGACTGCAACTGGTGAAAATAATTGCAGAAAGGGGAATAAACTAGCATAGATGTCCACCCACTATACACCAACCAGTCCTTAAATGTCATTCACAAACATACTAAAGAAATGATAAATCATAATAGCTCTAGATAAAATGAGTCACACGCATCTTCTATAGATAGGCCTGTTAATGATGCAGCAGATGAAGAGGATGGGCTACCATGGGAAGTGCAAGATGAGCTAGTCTGATGGTGTGTTCCAGAGGAGGAAGGTGATCCTCCTGTCAGTGACATGACCCAGCTACGTGACTGTAACCTTGACTTCGAATGTAAGTTTCTCAGAGGTGTAGATGACTGCTGATATGGCCTGTGAGGAATGTGTTGCGATTGCTAACTTTTAGTGCTAACATTACTGTCTTGTGAACCAGTGTATCATGTGATCTTGCCCCCATGTGTTTGAAATGCCCTCCATCCCTTTCCCCTGGTTAATTTGAATCCAGCTTGACTCTGGTATGTCCAAGCCAGTGTACCAATAGAGGCTGCAACTGAAGCCTGGTCTGCCAACATACTATGCATCAGTAACACCAATGCATTACCCCCATCTCTCTGCCAATTCAAAGTATTGTTTGCAATATTCATGCACACCCTGTAGGACTCTAACCATTTCTAGCCAACTCTCTGTTGCACTGCTTTGAGCCCTTACTATGTCATGGCATATTTCTTGTTGTACTGCCAATGCTTTACAGGTTTTGTGATGTAGCTCAAAGTAATTACTGTGCCCAGCACCTCTTTCTAATGTTGTCAGTGTGGGCAATGTGGCCTCACACTGCCTGATTTCATCCTGACACTGTTCTTCAGCCTGTGGAAACACATGTGTAAAAGTGCATGTTTGTTCCTGGTGTGCAAGTGTGAGTGGAATGTCAGCCTGTCTTTGACTTTGTGTTGCACTGTCACTTCCCATGGAGGTACTAGCATGTTATATGGTTAGAGAGCCTGTCATTACACAAGGGTACTGGATGTCACTTTCCACAGGGTGCCTCCTAAATACAGCAACATTATCATCATCATTTATTTATTTTATTTATTTATTTTACATTTGTTTACCTGGAAATTCTGACTGGACACAAGTCCTTTTTCACCGGAGGCCCAGGGAGATACATGTATATTTACAATTTCAATGATGAGGAAAAACAAGTTTCAATAGAAATGAGATCATGGATTGGCATAAAATAGCACCTAATGAGCAAGATGTAGTTAATATACTGAGGTTACACTTATACAAGAGAGTTGCAAGATCAGAGCCAAGAGTCTACTAAGTGTTAGGAGCTTTAAAATTGTACTGTGGAACAGATAGAGGTAATAAGGGTTGGTGCTTTATTCCATATTTTTGGGATGACATTCAAGAAGAGAGATTCCCCACCTGAGTTGTTAGCTTTGCTTGTTTCTAAAAAGGAGTTTGTTTCTGAAACTGAGGGATCTAGAAGTGGTGTATGGTTGTAAAAGATTTTGGAGAGCAGGGATTTTATCTGGTTGATGCAGGATTTTGTGGGAAAAGGTTAATTGTTAATAGCAGTTGAGGAAGTTTTAGCCTTTTTAGTTGTTTAAGTGATGTACAGTGATGTGATCTGTGTGTGGCATCAGTACAAATTTGCCATTTTTATTGTAACAGGATTCCAGTTTGGTTAGATCAGTTTTGCAGAGGTTGGTTAGAACTGGGGAGGCATATAAGAGATGTGACAGAAGGTGTCTTTGAACGATAGTAGCTTTTCTGGTTCCAGTTAGAAATTGTTTGTTTCTGCTAAGAAGACCTAATTTCTTGTGGACCTTCTTAATAGTTTGAGCAATGTGAATGTCGAATTTCAGATTATTGTCAATTTTGACACCTATCAGTTTAGTGTGTGTTATTGGGGTGATGATAGTTTTGTTTTTGGACTCTATATTGAAAGTTAGGTAAGATAAGGGAGATCTTATAGGGTAGTAAAGAAGGAGCTTTGTTTTACTGGGGTTTAGAATGAGTTGGGAATTGTTGAAACATTTTTCTACAGATAGAAATGAATATTGGTTTATGGTGTGGAGGTCTTGTAGGCAGGAGGCAGTGCATATTAGAGTACAGTCATCTGCATATTGTATCAGAGCTGCATAAAGAGTGGAGGTGTGGAGTTGATTAGTGAATAGTGAGAAAAGTAGAGGCCCAAGGATGGAGCCTTGTGGGACCCTAAGGCAACTGTGAGAAGAGTGGAAAGGTGGTGTTGCCACTGTACGACTTGCTGACACCTGATAGTTAGCTTTGGTATCAGGTGATGGAGGAGTTGCTAAGGTTTAGGGAAGAGAGCACATTGATGAGCTTATTATGATTTACCATATCAGAGGCTTTGGAGAAGTCCACAAATATGGTAGATACAAATTGTCCGTGATTTCTACAGTAGTTCACTATATTAGTAAAGGACATTAAGGCTGTGGTGGTGCTGTGATAGGGGTGAAAACCATGTTGTGTGTTTGATAGTAGTTTATGTGTGTGAAGGTAGTCCATGGTTGGGTATGGACGACTCTCTCTAGGATTTTAGATAAGGGTGGCAGGATGGTAACTGGATGATAATTAGCAAATTCAGTGGAATTACCTCCTTTGTGTAAAAGTATAATGTGGGAGATCTTCCAGATAACAGGTACTAATCCATCAAATCCTGATCTGTTAATGAGTATTGCAACTAGGTATGCTATTCCTTCTGCTGCAATTGGCAAAAAGTCAGCTAGGAGGCTAACTGTGGCTAGGGTTGTTGGTTTCAGTTTTCAGAGTCGTTTTTTATGGTATCTACAGACACTGGTTGCAATGTAAATTGGTTGAGGGTCTTTTGGAAGGTGTTGCTGTGCTGGGGTGCTACAGGAACAGAGTGTTTGGAAATGTTTTGAGAAGTAGCAAGGGCCAGGATAGTTTCTGTAAAGTATTTATTAAATTTGGTTGCTATATTATCAGAGCTGCTGGTTGAGTTTGGAGTGGGGGTAGCTGACTTACCTGATGGAAGTATATTATTAACTGTAGCCCAGGACATTTGAGTGTTATTCTGGTGTTTTTTTCTGCATATTGTGGTAGTAGTTGATTTTTTTCCTGCTTTACAAGTTTCTTTACTTTGTTTTGTAGTTGTAAGAATGTTTGTCTTGTAATTTTGCTTTTGTTTTTGCAATATTGTTCAAAGGCCTTATCTCTAGCTTTGAGTAATGATCTACATTCTTTACTTACCCAGGAGATATAGTTAGCTTTCACTCTACTGGTTCTGGGGGTGCATGGCAGCTTAATATATCTAGGGAAGTGGTGTTAAAGGAGTTTACAGCTACTTCAAGGGGTAGCTGTTTGAGAGATTCCCAGTTACAGCTTTTTAGAACGGTGATGAATCTATTTGGGTTAAAGCTTTTTTTTATTTCTTATTATGTGATAGGTGGTTTGGTTGTTTAGGAGAGTACAGGTTCATAGAAGCAAGGTAGGCAGGTGGTCACTCAGACCATCAGGAAGACAACTTGCTTGAGATGATAGGGAGAATTTGGTAACTAGAATACACTCAAGGATAGACTGACATTTGAAAGATTTGGCAGTCCCTGTGGAGGATGTGATGAGTTGGGTGAACCCATGTAGGTTATCATGGGATGTTAGATTCTGAGAGGAGCAGTCTAGCCAGTCAATGTTGAAATCACCCATCAGGACTGTTTCTTGTGGGAGAGAAATGGAGGCCCAGTTTAGTATGTTTTCTAGTGCGGGGATATTGTTTCCTGGTGTGATATAACCACCTATGATATTAATGTGTTTTTTGGGGTTGATTTTTAATTTGGTAAAAATTATTTTTGCATTTTCAAAGTCAGGGATGTTAGTTCAAAATTGTCTAGTATTAGGTGATCTTTCAGTAGGATAGCTACTCCCCCACCCCTTTTGCTATTCCTATCTTTGCTTAGTATATTGTATCCTAAAGCTACAATTTTGTTGTTGTTATTGTTGGGTTTTAGCCATGTCTCTGTTAATATAACAATGTCAGGAGAGTAGAGGGAAAGTAAGGCATGCAGATTGTGAACTTATTTTACAATACTTCTTACATTCATATTAAGGAGGAGAAGGGAATATTTGTTTTCTTTGTGCAATAGTTGAATATGATAGGACTGCTAGCTGTATTAAGTAGGGGAGTGGGACCTGGATTAGGATGTATGTCTCTGTAGAAGTTTAATTGCTTTAAAAGGTGTAAAATGAGTTTGGTGAAGTTGTGTGGTAGTTTGGTGTGTTTTTGACAGGTTTGGGATGTGTTTGCTGGGGGTTGGAATGTGTTTGCATGGTAATCTATATGGCTGGAATAGAAGAGGGTTGGAGTTATGGTATAGTTTAATGGTTTATCTAGGTGGTATAATGAAGAGGTTTGCCAAGGATAGGTATTGGTAGATAGTAACCGGTAATTATATGAGATGATGAAGTACAGGTGTAAAAGCAGTGAAGTAGCAGTGATGTGTAGGACTGCTAGATTTAAGAGTTTCCTATTAAGGTGAAGTATTTTGTTAGGGTATGACAATTATGAGAGTAATTAATGTAATAGGGCTGATATCAGATAGAGTTTGTGAGTAGTGAAGTGTGTTTGGGTAGTGAGTAGTGAAGTACTGACTGGTAAAGAATAAGGAGATTAACAGTTGGACTATTTATTTATCAGATCCTATTGGTTGACTACTGGGTTGTGATTGGCGGTTTATGGGTAGGCTTTAATTATTGGATTCAAGTGATCAATGTCTGGGCTGTGATTTGATGTTGTAAAATGGGTAGGGTTAGTAAAGTATAAATGTAATTGATATGTGGGTGTGTGGGATTGTGGGTAAGGAAGGGGACTGGAGTGAGGCTGAGTGTAGTGTGGGCAAACAAAGCGGGCCAAACCAGGAAGTTACAGTCGAACCAGGAGGTCACAGCAAGCTATGTTTAAAGAAAAACAGAGAAAAATGGAACTCGAGTTCTTTTAATGAAACGTCCAAATTAGCCAGGTGGTTGAAGGTAAGCAGTATATCATAGAAAGCAAGGTAATGAAAGGAAGGGGAGGACATGTATGTAACAGAGGGAAGCAGCAATGTAGAGAGAGTGCATCAAGGAGCAAAGAGAGTGGATGTGAAGTTAAACGTAGTACAGCAGGGGAGGGGGTATACGGTTCAGTGATGTACTAAGAGCTGTGGTGTAAACAATAATATCTTATGCAGACTTGAATAGGCAGCTGTGGGAAGGGAATATCAATGCCATCAGCAACGCCTGTTTTACTGCTGACTTCTTGCATACTTAGTACAGCTGAACTGTTTGTTTCTGATGCCAACTTGGTAAAATAAATCATTACAACACATTAATAATACTGAAATAGCATACAGTACAGCATGCTTGCAAGGGGTGTGTGGTAGGACACTTACCATGAAGTCTGCCTTCATTTTCATTAGCTGCTGATGCACAAGGCTGACCTAATAATAATGAGTTGTGACATGTTTAATGACATCACTCTTTGTCACCATTAGTGTTAAACATTTACAAGGTTTATACTTTAAACGGATGACTGAATGCCGATGCTGTTGCAGACTTTGGTGTGATGGAACAGTATCCATACCGCCTCTAATTATTCCTGTTGTACAAGCTTCTGTATCATAGTCATCCCATGGATGGACAGAAGGAATTCATCATCTGCTGTTAACTTAATAAGATTCAGAGGCCCCCCCAGTAGAAGTCATGGAAATTGCATTCTGCCTAGCTTTACCTCAAGCATGTCTTACCACATCATTTGCACTTTCCTTGCATTGTAGCAGCGATCTGTTTCTGCTTCCAACTGCACTGATTTCAACAACTACTTGACTCCATACTTTGCTCCTCTCTGCTTGTCTTGGCTCTCCTTTACCAAACAGTAGTATGTCAGTGTCCTAGGTGCTGCCATGAGCACACGATTTTCCTCACAGCTAAAGTTATCATCTCTATGCTTAACATCTGTACTATACAGGAAAGAAAACCAGGCTACTGTCAGACACTTGCCACAGTACTGTATTCATGACATTGGTAGTTATGTAATCCACTTACCTGTTATTCCTGCCACCAGCAAAACTACACAAAGACAATCTAACACAGCTGTGATTTCAAAATGTTCTGTGTAAAAATGCAGTACTGTCTGTCACTGACAGGTACTCTTCCCTCACTGACATTACTGAAACAACAGGTTCAGCACTCATCTGTACTTCTGACATATAAAGAGGAAGCATTGACAAGTTCAATAGCAAGGTGTAATTTGCATGGAGAACAGCAATGATGTCTTGTTCAGTTATTACATTTTCAATGTAAAGAAGCACGTCAAACACACTGCAACCAGTTCCCAATACTTAACCAGTCAATGAATGTAAAAGCACAACACAGTTCAAAATGCATTGTAACTGACCATTAAAATACTATGACAGTAAGTGTTAATGTCTCTGTAAATGACTATTCCTTATATTATAAAGTTCTTCTTACTTTTGGATGTCTGAAGTATCCTATGTAGTTCGCCATCTGCATAAATACAGGCTGATATACACATTTAGTATGCAAATTATGGTAAGTATATGCATGTCTATGAATCGAAGTATAATGCCAATGTGTTAAGAAATACACCAGCGTATTCGGGATTTTCGCCAGTTGTGAACGAGCATGAGATTCTCCACAAACAAGGGGTGTGGAATGTGTTGTAGACAGATGTGAACTTTGCAACAAGTCCAAGGTGTTCATTGACATGCACTGCTTGTCCAAAACCAGCTAATATATAGACATACTGGTGAAATTCAAAATGGAGTTATCTGGATGTCAGGTTGCAATGAATGTGAATGTTAATCACTGGCCATCCAGGTGTGTATGTCACACCGTAACATGTAGTACATACACAGAAGTCCTAGAAATACTTTTTTTCTTTACTATTTTCATTTCTGTCTCCACTACCTATTAACAAAAGAAAGGCAAAAAAAATATATATATATACATATCTAAGGACAAAAAATGATAGGTCACACTTGAATGCATGCCACCAAATGCAGACATAAGAGAAAAAGGTGAAAATATTATAAAAAAAAATCCCGGTAACATCTAATTCATTTACAGGAAATTAGAAATGATCTGTTAGTAACTGTGTACTGTTTGCTTTTAAGAAAAACAGGGTGTGACTCAGCATATCTGTCAATGTTAGCTATACCTGGTCTAATGATCATGTTAGTAAAAAAGAGTTTTGTGAAGGTGATGTCACACATAACATGGTATGGTTCTAACCCTGTTTAATACAACCCTCACCATACTTTCCTCATTCTTGTTCTGACTCTTCAATCGATGGCAGCACCTGTAAAGGCATGAGGCTACACTCCTGGCTGGGCTGTGAAGAGTCCCTAATCATGCCCTACCTTCCGCATGACTCATACCTGGAAAAGATCCAGGCATAAACAAGTACCAGCACTTGGAAGTAAATCAATATCTGGTAGAATATGGGTGTCTACCTGTCAAGCCTGACAGGTATAATTAATTCTGGTCAGCAGTGTCATCATATGTATAATGACTTGCAGAAGCATAGTATTGACCAGCTCATCAAGTGGGTTTATTATATTCAGGCAATAAGGACTGAATTCTGCAGTAAGTACAATTTTTAATCCATATCCATATTTCCATATATAACTGAATATATATATATATATATATATATATATATATATATATATATACACACACACACACACACACACACACACACACACACACACACATATATGTCTATATACCTATCTATATATATATATATATATATATATATATATATATATATATATATACACACACACACACACTCACACACACACACACACACACACACACACACACACACACACACACACACACGCACACACACACACACACACACACACACACACACACACACACACACACACACACACACACACACACACACACACACACACACACACACACACACACACACACACACACACACACACACACACACACACACACACACACACACACATATATATTTACAACATGGGGTAGAAAACATTGTACAAGTGCACATAATTCAACAGTCAAATATCTTATCCTTCAAATAAGTACTTGAGGTGACATTCTGAAATATGTTAAGAAAAAATAAATATCATTTCATATAGTCAGTCATCCATATGTCCATGACAGAAAATACTGTTCTTACTTATTAATAGGTTACAGTCAGAAATTAAAATGACAGTAAATAATATGAAATTAGTAATCTGTCTAGCTAAGTCTGTAAATGTATTACTTATGTTCAGATATTACTAATGCTGACTGCATGTAATACAATTAGAAATAAAACTTGCAGTTACAGATGTAAAGAATTGTACAGCATCACAGTGAAAAAAATTGTAAGGCCTTTTAAATTTATTATAAGAAGACAGTTTTGTGAGAGGTAAGCTAAGTATAAGTAAAAAGAACTGATTGTCCTAATTGCTTGATCTTAAGTATTTCTTGCTGCACTTATAACGATGGCTTAAATGACACTCGTCACACCCTAGTCAGGCTGAATATTTTGGGGGGCGTGAGAGGTTTATTTTGCTAAAATAATGAGCAGCACGCAGTCTTTCAGCGAACAAGCTGTTTTGCTTCATTACCATTCATTAGACAGGTGGTGCAGCGGTTAGCGTTGTCACTTCACAGCAAGAGGTTCTCCTGTTCGATTCTTGGCTTGAGCACCTTTTGTGTGGAGTCTGCATGTCCTCCCCATGGTCGAGTGACATCTAAAGACATGCAGTTAGGTGCGTGCGTGAATGGGTGTGCTTTATTTGAAGGTTGGGTATCGGGCTGGCAACTCGGCACCGTAAAAATCCACTGCCAATCATTAGCAGTCCGGAGTTCCGCTGTGGCGACCCCTCGAAAGACCTTTTTTACCATTCATTAGACAAAGTTCTGCAAAAAAGGAAATTCACACTTCCTTGAATTGTTACATTCCGGCCTTTGCAGTTCAGGTTTTCCACAGTGTGATACATGCATTTTTTAAAACAAAACACAGACCTGCATTCATAATTCTTAACTACCCTTCACAATGCAGAACATTTTGTACTGAATTGTAATAATGCACAGATGTATGTATTCAACAGTTACAGCCCAACAGGATGAGATATGAATGAAAATGAATACAGGGAATATAAAACATGTATTTGTGGAATAGAGTCAAATACAGTTAAACAAGAGTATCCTTCTCTCTTTTATTAGTTGCTGAAGATGAAAGTCTCTATAATTCTCAACAACAAAAGAGGAGAATTATGATACATGTGGAATCTCCTGGTAAGTGTAACCGGTGTCCAAAAGACATTTATTACTTAAGTAACCACGGCAGAAATTATAACACATAATTAAGGGTAACATAAACTGTAGTACAGCAATGTACAGCAATGTTTTTAGTGACAATCCTGCAAACAGCTGTTGTTATAAGTTTGCAGCTGAAAGGAATTCAAAAGAAGATATAAAAAGATGAATGAAAATGTGTTATCCTGTCATTCACAAGCATGATTAACTTCAGTATTTACTGTTTTTCCATGGTTGATAACTGTATACTGTAAAATATGTTTGAAAAGTATGGAATTGAAACAAGTATGCATAAGCAATACTCTTATACATTTGGCCAAGTTACATAAGCACTTCCCCAATCAGTAACCCAAGTGTATGCATAAGTACTTTCCATATACAACTGAACTTCAATACAGTTATTTTTCTGAATGATTAGACTTGGTACCTTTCATTCCAACACTATTGAGTGGATTAACTTTTTTCTGTTTTGTCTCCCCCACCCTTCTTTTTCTCTTTTATTAATTACTTTGCTTATGTATTTTCTTTTACTTTGTTGTTTTGCTTCTCTCCCATTTCATTTTTCTTTTATACAGGTCCAAGTCACTCAGAAGCAGTCCAGGCACATACCTTGCAGTCTAGGGAGAGATCACTCTTTGTCTGTTTGGGGCCATCCTCACAGAGTCACAGCGGAGGTGCAGGTCCTGCAGGCATTACGGCATATGGCAGCCTAGCAAGCCTCACTGAATGGTGGCTTCAGAGTTTGGCTGAGGATGTTCTTGAAAAGTTAGTGGACAGGAGAATTATGCCTGTCAAAGCCTCTCTTCAGCATGTAGAATACATGTTTGCCCAGTTGATACTGACCACCACACCAAAAGTGGCCCCTACCCCCTCAACATCGGCAACGTCCACTGCAATACCATCGGGCAGTGGACATTTTTGAGGATTTGTGGACTGGGTACATAGTTGATACTTCCTCAGCTCCTCTTCCCTTACCATTGCTCCTATACACTCTTCCCTTACCATTGCTCCTATACACTCTTCCCTTACCATTGCTCCTATACACTCTTCCCTTACCATTGCTCCTATACACTCTTCCCTTACCATTGCTCCTATACACTCTTCCCTTACCATTGCTCCTATACACTCTTCCCTTACCATTGCTCCTATACACTCTTCCCTTACCATTGCTCCTATACACTCTTCCCTTACCATTGCTCCTATACACTCTTCCCTTACCATTGCTCCTATACACTCTTCCCTTACCATTGCTCCTATACACTCTTCCCTTACCATTGCTACTATACACTCTTCCCTTACCATTGCTCCTATACACTCTTCCCTTACCATTGCTCCTATACACTCTTCCCTTACCATTGCTCCTATACACTCTTCCCTTACCATTGCTCCTATACACTCTTCCCTTACCATTGCTCCTATACACTCTTCCCTTACCATTGCTCCTATACACTCTTCCCTTACCATTGCTCCTATACACTCTTCCCTTACCATTGCTCCTATACACTCTTCCCTTACCATTGCTCCTATACACTCTTCCCTTACCATTGCTCCTATACACTCTTCCCTTACCATTGCTCCTATACACTCTTCCCTTACCATTGCTACTATACACTCTTCCCTTACCATTGCTCCTATACACTCTTCCCTTACCATTGCTCCTATACACTCTTCCCTTACCATTGCTCCTATACACTCTTCCCTTACCATTGCTCCTATACACTCTTCCCTTACCATTGCTCCTATACACTCTTCCCTTACCATTGCTCCTATACACTCTTCCCTTACCATTGCTCCTATACACTCTTCCCTTACCATTGCTCCTATACACTCTTCCCTTACCATTGCTCCTATACACTCTTCCCTTACCATTGCTACTATACACTCTTCCCTTACCATTGCTCCTATACACTCTTCCCTTACCATTGCTCCTATACACTCTTCCCTTACCATTGCTCCTATACACTCTTCCCTTACCATTGCTCCTATACACTCTTCCCTTACCATTGCTCCTATACACTCTTCCCTTACCATTGCTACTATACACTCTTCCCTTACCATTGCTCCTATACACTCTTCCCTTACCATTGCTCCTATACACTCTTCCTTATCCCTCCCACACTGCCCTCTTACAAAAAAAAAAAAAACTTCTAAACATAGGGGGGTTTATCCTGACCAAAGCATAGTGTCCATCCTCTCCCACCTCCTCCAGCTCATACCATCTTGATGTTTCCCTTGTGTGTTCCCCTCTTTATTTGTTTGTATTCTTTTCAGTCTTTCATAGTACCCCCTTTCTATTCTTTGATGAAACCATCAGGGTATCCACAACAGGATACCCCTATATGAAACTGCTTTAACCACTTTAATTTTTAAAAAGAGCAGTTTGAGCTGCTGTACAGTCTATAGCTTTGCTATAATACTTTAAGCATAACTGCACTCAGCTGTATATGCCTGCAATATGCTAATGAACATCCTGTTTACAATATTGAGAAATACTTTGCACATAAAGAAAAGATAACTTTGAGACAATTTATGCATTGATATATCACGGGGATGATTAGACAATTTGCTTCGCTCTTCCATATTCAAAGCACCTATGTAATGTTAACTTTATTTGCTTATCCAAGTAGTGCTGCTATTTGCAGATGTGAGCTAAGCATCTGGGCAACACCAGACTATGAATTCCACCCTTAGTCCCAGTTTATTTGCTTTCTAAAATTTTACAATTCCAGAAATTCTAGAAATGTCAACAATCTCAGTGCAGTGTCTCACCGGTGAGTAAATTGTTCTAGAATGATAATTTTCATTAGAAGCTAAAGGCATTGAATTAGTTTCCAGCCTTAGCTATAAACCCAGGCCACAGAAAATGTTTTGATGTCATGCTCAAATCTTTGCATTTGACAGGAATGATATACTAAAAGCAAGACAGTATGCAAATAATTCACAAGATGTTAATTCAGAATATTCATTATGGTTTATTTCTTTTTTATTTTGCACTGATGACAAGCTAATAAATACATTAATATGTTATATTGTGCTTCATATTCTTCTTGCAATATACTTTGGAATTGAAAACACTCTTTTAATGAAATATAATTGCTTTTATAATATTAAATCACACTTAAGATCACAGTAAGCCATAGCTACTGCATCAATGACAGCAAAAAAATCAAAGAGGTATACACACACACACACACACACACACACACACACACACACACACACACACATGCACACAAACTGATACACACACATCATTTATCAAAATGAGTTCTGTACTAAAATGTCCTAGAGAAATAAGAAGCATTGAGGTTTAATGCGGAAAACATTCATTTGACAAAATTGCCCTGAATAAACTGCATTCAGAATTTTAAGTCCCAAAAGGCTACCTATATGAAAAGTAATGCTGAAGAAATAATGTAATCTCTTTTAGAATCTGGTAATATAATTAGTCGGTCTACCTGTTAACAAGAATTGATCGAATCAGATATCTAACTACTATAGCCAAAACAAATCCAAACTAATAATGATATGAATAAACACTCTTTATTTTGAAAATAAATTAAAAACAATAATAAAAAACTTTTCTTCTATTATATGTACACAGGCGTTTTCGTACCTTAAATATAGACTTCATCAGACTTGATCTAATAACAGAAAAGAAACATGGCAAAAAATAATTACTTTTTATACTGGTTCAGAATAGGTAATAAACAAAAATGAGTTAGATAGTCCATTAAGGGTCTGGTCCAAAATGATTCTTGAATTGTGTCTTTACTTCTTTTTATTCAAATGTGCTTGCTATAATAAGCCGTCTGCCACAGACATTGCAGCATTGCACAGGTTAGCCACTAAATTACTGAGTGTTTATATTTTCCATTTGAATGAATTACAAAATACTGAACAATGGTTTCTTGATCTGTAGTTGCATCAGAATGGGTTAAAATGAGACTCATTTGTTTGCACTTTTCTTTCAAAGTCAGTATTCATATGCATTATAGAGGCAGCCAATTTCATGCTTGCTTAATAATTTATTTACAATCTGTATTTTAAAGTTATGAAAATCATTTGTTTATTGATCTACAAAACAGAACCAACTGAACATTTGACACATTATGCTCTTCCTAAATAATTCAGTTTGACGAATGAAAAAAAACCTCACAACATTGTACCATTTCCGGAACCTCCTGAAAAATTTAAACTCACATACACTCATACTGTTTATAGGTATTGCAACCATTTGCATTGACTTAATGAATTCTGACATTTTTGGATCCTATGCTATTCCCTGAAAATGATGAAGATTTATTTAATTAAGTTGTATTCAAACGTATGCTTGATTTGTTCTTTCTGACTCATGATCACCCATGACAGAACAACTTATTTCCCGAGTAATGCAGCATAATCAAAAGTTTCCTGCTTTTTCCAATGCATAATTTATATTGAATTATGACGGACTTAGTAGGTGGCAATATTATTCAGCATTTGTAAATGTCAAAGCAAATCACATGGCTAAACTGAAAATGGTCAGTAAGGTGAACAGAGGTCATGTCTGAGATTTGTATGAATTACTTGATCTGTACCCTTATATGGAAGACATTGCACAGTTTTACATGAACTTGGGCAAAAATCATGTTCTTCTATTTCTGCTAAATAGTTTCTGTTTGGTTTGCAACTAGGAGAGTAACCATATCAGAGTTAGATGATATAAGTCTTAACCATGTTTCTGTCTCCTCATTTCTCAAACAGTTTCAACACTCTTTTTCACCCTTCCAGTCAACAAAATAATTAGGCAGATTTGTTGGTACAAATAATATAGAGAGAACCACCGTTGCTTAGAAAACCACCGGAGAAGGATCAAAGAAGTCCGGTGACAAGCACACTGCAAACTACCTCACAATACTGCTGATATGAGTACTGTTCCGATTGAACAAACCCTCCAATTCAGTTAGACTTTGAACTCCGTATAAAGGCTCTGCAGACAGTTCAAAAACAAAGGCTTTATTCCAACGAACAACAAGGAAGAACTGATTTAGTCACAGCGCCGCCTGGTCATACCAGGCTTTTTCAAGTGTAACTAAATTAAAAAACAACAAGCTTTTATACTAGAAGCACATTGCCCTTATTACAATTAAATTATTCCATCACACCAATTATGCAAAATACCTAATTGATTGTAAATCAAGGATTTTATCCCTACAAGGTTCTTTGTGCAAAAAATGCTTAATTAAACAACACATATAATTGCTATTGGATGCTCTTTAGAGACTATTAAATAAAAGTTTATAAAAAAATATATATATCTTTGAAATTTTTCATCCAAAATATTATTACTCCTTCAAATATAATTAAAAATATAATTAAAAAGTGCTCACAATAACTGACTTTGATTAAATGAAATGACTGTGAATGAGCTTGACTGCAATTGCGTTCCAATATACTATGGACTAATAAAGTGTTAGATAGGCTTGGGTCAGTTCAATGGTGTGCTTCCAAATGCACCCCTATATGCCAAAAACTGCTCACTCTTCGCATTTGCTTATAATAAATACATTAAAAACAATAAAACTGCTTGTAAGAACTATTTGAACAAATGACATGCTTAACAAAATGAATAAAAATAAAAATAAAAAAGAAAAATGGAAAGAAAAAAATAACCAACAATAAAAAACTGCTTTGAATAAAAAACTTGAGACCAAGTTATAGGGCATTATAATATGCTCCTTTTCTTTTTCAAAACTGGTGCCAAACTTGTAGCCTCATTTAAACCAGGATGTTTGGTTGCATTTAACTGCAACTGCCACGTGAGTTCCCTGATAGCTAGGAGGGTTTCCCAATCCCCCCCCCTTTGATCTTGTTGTATTTTGTCAATCACAAAGAACTTTATGCTCATTTGTGGACAAGTTAAGAAGTTTTTTATTCAAAGCAGTTTTTTATTGTTGGTTATTTTTTCTTTCCATTTTTCTTTCTTTTTTATTTTTATTTTTATTTTCATTCATTTTGTTAAGCATGTCATTTGTTCAAATAGTTCTCACAAGCAGTTTTATTGTTTTTAATGTATTTATTATAAGCAAACGCGAAGAGTGAGCAGTTTTTGGCATATAGTGGTGCATTTGGAAGCACACCATTGAACTGACCCAAGCCTATCTAACACTTTATTAGTCCATAGTATATTGGAACGCAATTGCAGTCAAGCTCATTCACAGTCATTTCATTTAATCAAAGTCAGTTATTGTGAGCACTTTTTAATTATATTTTTAATCATATTTGAAGGAGTAATAATATTTTGGATGAAAAATTTCAAAGATATACATATTTTTTCAAAAACTTTTATTTAATAGTCTCTAAAGAGCATCCAATAGCAATTATATGTGTTGTTTAATTAAGCATTTTTTGCACAAAGAACCTTGTAGGGATAAAATCCTTGATTTACAATCAATTAGGTATTTTGCATAATTGGTGTGATGGAATAATTTAATTGTAATAAGGGCAATGTGCTTCTAGTATAAAAGCTTGTTGTTTTTTAATTTAGTTACACTTGAAAAAGCCTGGTATGACCAGGCGAAAGCGCTTGTGACTAAATCAGTTCTTCCTTGTTGTTCGTTGGAATAAAGCCTTTGTTTTTGAACTGTCTGCAGAGCCTTTATACGGAGTTCAAAGTCTAACTGAATTTGAGGGTTTGTTCAATCGGAACAGTACTCATATCAGCAGTATTGTGAGGTAGTTTGCAGTGTGCTTGTCACCGGACTTCTTTGATCCTTCTCCGGTGGTTTTCTAGGCAGATTTGTACCTTACATGTACTGAGAGGAATAGCTTAGCAAAGCTCATAATATTCAGAGATGCCTGAAAGACTAAAAGTGAAGAGAAAATTAATCTTTCTATCTAGTTATGGCTTATTTTGGATGGCATTCATCCTGAATCAGGACAGAGTACCTTATAAATAAATATATTTGTCGGATGCACACAAACATGGTATATGCATCCTTGATACAAAGAGAAGAGTCTCACTTAAACTGGATACATAATTTTCTTTATCCCGAAAATCATGCATTGTACCTTTTTGGTACTGCTGCTTTCATGATAAGTAACTGCTGTCACCACCTGGCAAGTCTGAATGTTTTCCAAAGTCTCAGTAGGATAACAGTAACATTGCAGCAGAAAATAACCAGCATGAGTAAAGGATCATCTGGTTTATTCTTTCCTCAAGCCTAAGCCATCCTGTTTTACATTCCATGTCAGTTTGCAATGATATGTTACCAGCTAAGCACAATAGACAAGTAAACCGACAAGTACATAAAATGAATATATAAATAAATAATATAGCTTCTTACAGTAGGCCCATTTTAGTGACTTTCTAACCAGCATAACCAGCAGTACATTTAAAGTTCATGCGTAACTCTTTGCAGTTCCCTTACCTTCACTAGTTTGCTGAAAGGATTGACTTCTATCTTACCCGATGCATCTGAACTTATTTGAAATTCTTGCTGTACAACCACACCAAAATATAGATATGCAAATTGCTTTTTTTTTTTACCATGTAATATTGTTGTCTGCTTGTCACCCTTGTGCATAGAGCTGTATCCATCTACAGCACTACCTTTCATTGGCAAAGGTTATGTCTTGATTCTGATGTCAGTCTCTTCTTTGACTTTCTCCTGTGTAAAGAGCCTAGGTACAAATCCCAGATGGTTGCACTGTATCTCCTGACCAGACACATGGAAAAACGTTGTGGCAACAGGAACACAGACCATAGTTTCCTAAACTATAATTTCACTCAGTCTTCTTTTATTTGTGCCCCAAACTTGCATCATATAGATCACAGTCTTTCTTCCTATCCTTTATATAGGTTAACATTCTTCTTTTTCATGTTTTTAATACATCTTGAAGCCTGTGATGTATTTATAAGAGCTCTTGAAAAGTATTCAGTTTGATACTAAAAACAGCAACACAGTGTTAGAAAGCAAACTTGTTGTGACCGTGCAAGTCCGAGAATGCATTTCACTGAGTTGTCTGATACACTTTGGATAACCCAAAGAGTTCATATTATGTAATAGCGAGTATAGAAGTTGGTTTTGTCATATTTTCTGCTTTGGTATATCTTATGAACTTTAAGTCTTACTTAAAGTGAGATATAAGAAGTTGATATAATTAACATGCTGATTTGCAATGCCATGTAAAGCCTTTCAGTGAAGTCAGTGCTATCTCTCTATAAGTTAGGAAAAAAGTCAGGTGAAACGAAAGGTATGTGGCTGTGGCCTATATTTCTTCACAGTCATTGTCTGGGACAGACTGACCATATCAGTTTAATTGTCTTAATAATAGAACCAGTATGCTCTGTACAGCCAAAAACCATTACAAAAATATCACTATGCTTGAAGATTAACCCAGTTTTGTCTGTATATACCTAGCTATATGCTCATTGATTGCATTCATAGCTTTACTATGGCCATTCTTGAAGTCCTTCTCTACTCTCTAAGGTAGAGATTTTATCCATAACAATTTATTTTCATTACTGCTAGATAACCTAAGGGTAATGTAAGGCATAAATCTATAACTACTAGACATTTCTTGCAAGTCATTACCTGCAAATGCATAATTATCATGTAAGGCAGCATTTTTTGCATTTTTTGTCAAATTATAGTGCACCGGAGCTAATTTTTTTCCAAACTGCTTTCTCTATCATTATTTTTAAAAAAACCATTGACAGTGAATTCAAAAGGTAATCTTCCTGTGGATTTATGTGCTCTGTTACCTGCCCAAGGAACAACAGTAGTTATGAATAAAACAGACCACTTTCTAACTTTGTAAGAAAACAGAAAAGGTTAGAGTCAAGTCAGATGGAAAACTGTATGCTGATTCCCCAGATATATTTTTTAATCCTTGGAATTTATTTTGCCTAGCTCCCTTAGGAATTTTGATGAAGTCCCTTTCCAAGTTATATCTGGTATTGTTTGCCATCTGAAATAAATACACTGTAAACTTACTAGGATTTAAATGTAACTTTAATAGTATGTTGTAAATCAAAACAGATGTCTATCACTTATTCATAAGCCTCTTGAATGATATGATGCCGTCTTCTAAAGCTTCCAGGATTGTAATTGTTTTGCTGGGAAAGCTATGGTTACTAGTGAAATAAAAAATATGTAGCATATACCTTTCCAATCTCCTCTGTCTCTCTCTCACTCTCTCTCTCTCTCTCTCTCTCTCTCTCTCTCTCTCTGTCGCTCTCTCTCTCTCTCTCTATATATATATATATTTTTTTTTCTATTAGCATTTATTGAGCTGTCATTGCTCAAACCATTGCCTGTTTTGCATAAGAAAAATATACTTCTGTCTAATATTCTAACACCAAGGAAACACATGGATGCCTGGCACATTGTAATTCACTGTTCCCCAAGTGTTCTAAGCTAGGACTGACTTCTTCTGATTAATTCCTTCCTCTTTGTCTTGGAAAAATTAACAACATTCTGCTGACAGGCCAGACTTTGCAAACACCTGGATTCTCTTTAATAAAAAGAAACTAGTAATGGTTGATATTTGCTCAAGGGTAGCAGTAATCATTAGCCCCTGTTCCTGGACCTTGTCTGGCACAAGCTGATTAGTAAGGAGAGCAGGGGCTAGCAAGATTGGCTAGATTTCTGTGTTACTAGAATCTTCTATTTTTTTGTGGTATTTAAACCCAGCTTTGAGCTGGTTCGGGCTTGTTTGTGCATCATGCACTACAGCTGCACTGTTTTTAACCCATTGCAAGGTATTCCAGCTACAAATGTTCCCTTAGTAGCAGTTGTGTGATCACTTAGTAGTACTCATCTTAGACCTTCCACGCTTCACCCTCTTAGCTCTCTCTGGCCTCTCTCACTTGGATTCTGACAAATATTGATGGTCAGTCTCCTGTGGTTTCTCCTGCCAATCTAGTAGATATGAGCATCCTGACACAGTCTAGCAACTTCATAATGTACATTGACAACCATCTACTACTACCACCACCTAGGAACACAATTTTTGAGAGATACAATTACATTAAGAACCTAGAGTCTATGTTTTCTCTTCCCTCACAAGCCAGTATATTTGGCACTGAGAATTTTGTCAACACAAACACCATACCTGAAACACCACCCACACCTACACAACACATACCCACATGTGTGGACGTCCTCAACAAAAACATACCCAAACAAAAAAGATCTCTGAGGCAAAAGCACATGCAAACTTCACAGCCCACCACAACACACACCACACATAATCCACTCAGCTGTGTCTCACAGCCACTAAGACCTAATCACAAACCCAACATATTAGTCATAGGAGGCTCCATTGTGAGACACATAGATGTGCCCCTCACCTGGCTGGATAAGGAAAAAGTCACCATTAGTTTTTTGTCAGGTGCCAGAATCTGCCATATTACGCATGCACTCAAGCCTCTCGACAAGTACTGTTATGACTCTATGACTCTGTCATAGTCCGTGTTGGCATGAATGACTTGAAATGTTCCTTCTTGAACTATATGAAGAGAAACATGATCAAGCTCACTGTATATGTGTCCCAAGCAGGTGTGTCCCTAGCCTTACACAGCATTCTGTCATCACCCAGAATAATTATGCCTTAATACAGACAGAAAATGATTGACTTTAACAATTGGCTTAATTTCTGGTGTCCTTCCAATGGGATCCAGTACCTGACAGCCTGGGAAGACATGATCAACAGACCATGATACTTCGCCAGATATGGCCTGCATCTGTCTTCCTTGGGCTTCAGGCTTCTGGCAAATGCTCTTGCCAACCACATACTGCCTTTTTAGGCAATGCCATGAGGTAAAAACTACCAACATGAAAATTTCATCAAAATGCAAATTAAAGGTCATGCTGCTAAATGCTAGGAGTCTGAACATGAAACTGCATTCATTGAAAGCATTCTTAACCCTGGAAGATGCTGACATTTGTGCAGTCACAGAAACCTGGTATAAAGCTGTGGAAAGCACTCCAGCCACACCAGGTTACTCATACAGTCATACATTCAGACCTCAAAGACATAGCCACCTGCAAGCTGGTCAAAGAGTAGAATGCACAGGAGACACTCCAGGTGCATTTAACCATTGACAAGATTTTTATTCAAATCATAGCTAGCTAAAGGCTCCCAACTTTGACTTAAGATGCCCACTTCACCTATCTGGACCTCTTCGAATCTATCAAGATTCAACCCTTTACCCTGATCCTGGGTGACTTTAGCTATCCAACCACAGAAACACAAATGCCCAGAGATTCCTTGATTTTGTCAATGCAAATGCCTTGGACCAGCTGGTCAACACCCCCACAAGGGGTGATAGTATCCTGGACTTGGCATTAACCAACATGAGTAACCACTGCAGCATCCCTACAGTGCCATCTTCCCTGGTAATATCTGACCACAAAGCTGTCACTTTCAAAGTCACCATCTCCCTTGACCCCCCCCCCCCAGCTAGGGTCAAACAAAAAAATCTTCTCCAAAGCTGATTGCAACCTCCTTAAGGAAGCTATAAACAGCTTTACAGCACCCCCTCCTCCATAGGAATTGGCACACATGTCCAAACCTACACCAAAGTGCTATATAGGCATTTATATAGCTGCAAGGAATCAGAAATACCTGACAGGACAAATCTATCCTCTTTAAAGAAGAGTAAACTTGCCTGGTGGACATCTGCAATAAATACACTTTATAATAAAAGGAAAAAAAATCCTGTCCAGAACCAAGAATGAGCAGGTGCCTAACTGGAAGCAATTTCTCATTAGCCTGAACAAGCAAATAAGAGCACTAGTGAAATCCTTCAAAGCAAACTTTGAGTCCAAAGTGGCCACATCCACTAAAGACAATCATAAGGCCTTCTTCATATATGTCTACAATCTCAAAGGAAGCACTGTGATCTGCTCAGAATTGGTGATCAAGGACACCACATACACAAATGTCATAGATATAGCCAACCTGCTGGCAGACAGGTTCAGTAAAAACTTTAGCCTTCTGTCCCCACATCAATAAATCAGGACATCCCCAGCACGTGCCCCCCTTATCTTAGGGAGCAAGTCATCACTGCCCTCTCAAAGGCAAATAATACAGCCTCCATGGGACCCGATAACATCCAAGGCTGCATCTTACATGAACTCAAGCAGGAACTTGCAGCACCATTAGGCACCCCATTTCAACTAAAGCCTGAGTACCGGCTTCTTCCCTGCCGAGTGGAGGACAGCCACTGTCATCCCTTTGCACAAAGGAGGAGTATCCACCTATTCAAGAAGTTATAGACCCATCAGGCTAACTAGCCTTATCTGCAAGGCCGTGGAATGGATTATCATGGACCTCATTAGCAAGGACATTGGCAACCTCCAAACACTTGATCCTGCACAGTTTGGTTTCAACAAGGGGAGGTCATGCCTGTTAAATTTGGTCAACTTATTTGAGACTGTCATCAAAGCCATGGACAAGGGGAAAATGGTGCACACCAGCTTCCTTGACCTGGCCAAAGCCATCAATACTATTCCCCATTTGGGTATAATAGATAAAATTTCTCAACTAGGCATCAATTCATATGTTACCAGATAGGTACCAAACTGTCTCACTGATAGAACCCACCTAGTCAAAATAGGGGAAGCCACCTCAAGCAGTAGACCTTTAACAAGTGGTGTACCCCAGAGATCAGTCTTGGGGCCTCTATTATTTGTGATATATGTTTTTGAGGTGCAGGCCAAAACCAGTGGGCTGTGGCTGACCAAGTTTGTAGATGACTACAAGCTGGGCCCTGTCATCAATTCCCCTAGTAATGTGGAAATCTTTCAAGAGGGTCTCACCCAAACAAATGATTGGTGCCAGAAACATGGCCTCATACTGAATGCCAAAAAATGCATCATCATCCCCTTTAAGGAACATGATATCCCCCAAATTATCACATTAATAACAATGTCCTAAGCATGCAATCATTCATGAGTGACTTGGGCATGCAGGTTGATAGCAAACTGACTTTTGACCACCATATTGCCTCCATTGTATTTAAAGTTTTCTACATGACCCACTTCATTAGGAAGGGTATCTCATCTAGGGACAAGGTAGTCATAACATCCCTGTATTCCTCCCTTATAAGACCCATTATTAAGTATAATGCCCCTTTCGGCATGTACCTCACAAAGCACGTGCAGCAGCTGGAGAGACCACAGAGGTTCCTCACCAGGAGAATCCAGGGCCTCAAACATCTACCCTACACAGATAGGCTAAAAGCCCCATCCCTCTACTTAGTCTCATAGAGACTCATCAGAGGTGATGTATGTCTGGCATACAAAGCAATGTCAGACCCTGCCTTGATGGGACTACTGGATATCTGTAAGTCAAGCTCCACAAGAGTAATCCACAAGCGCAACCTCAACTTGGTATGTGACATCAACAGGATGTGTTGGCGAGACTCCCTCTTTTGTGGAATAGACTCCCTCACTATGCCAAGCAAAGTACCTAGCACAACCTGAATAATTGGATGTGGAACAGAAAATACAACCCTGGGCTCCACCTGTGGACAGGGGCATCAGGTGCTGACTTGCCAGAACATGGGCTAAATTCTTGGCTATGCTTGTAAGGGCCTCAGGGCCAATAGCCTAGTAAGCTCCTATAATCCTATGAACCCTCTACAAAACATAGCAGCCTTTTTTTTCATAATGCAGCACATTTGTTATTACTGTTATTTTTACTATTGTTATTATGATTATTATTGCTATTATTATCAGGGTTACAGTCACTTGCCTGAGACTTTATTCCACTTATTAGAATTGCCCATGCATGGCTGCTCTAGTTGGCAGTTGCCCTTATTATGTTGCTTGCTTTGCAATGAGGTTGGAGCCTCTCATTGAAAGAGCATGACAAGATTTTATTTGCCATTCACAGATAGCTCTTCCCCTGTGGTTCAGTTACCTAGCAGTAAGAATATTAAAGTTAGAAGGACTGTAACTTGCAGAGTGGCTTCCTGAACAAATATGATTTTCAAATGTTCTTAATGTGAGTCATTTCTTCATAATTACAGTAACTTAACTACCCATATTTTATGCATTCGTTTAGTCAAGCTAACAGTTATGAGAAGTCTTTGCCAAGCAAATGTGATTAAGCCCAGGTAACTTTGCAGACACATTGTGGCTCCTTTATTATTATTACTATTTTAATAAACCATTGGCCATATCATTCTAAATGCAGGATTTTATCTGCTTATTTTCATTTTTTGTTTTGTGCAGGTAAGTCACTGTACACTTGGGTCCTTTTCGGCCATGACTTAGCTATAGCAAGCAGTGTGACTCTGGTACACATAAAATAAACTGTGAAATACTGGCTGTAATCACTATATTGGATCACCCAAGATTAAATCACAGACATAATAGCTTGCATTGGCATTTTTTCATGACTGGTGCTCATTAATAAAGTGAGAGTGTAATTGGTTTCATGTTCGTGAATTGTATGTATTATAAAGTCAGTATATTTGAGAGAAAAATTGACATAATTTTGTTTCATAACAGTAATCGCTTTTTTCAGGTGCAGTGACCTTGTAGTATGGGATATGAAGAAGGTAAATGATAGTATTGTGCGCAATCATTGAAAAAATGGGTAACCATTTGAAAAGTCAGCCTCGACTCAATGGCCAAATTAAAAAACTTACATGTACTAAGTTGGAAATTACCATTTCTGGGGCTGTTTCCTTTGCTCCAAGATATAAAAAGAAAACTCTAGCAAAGCTTGACTTTCTACTGTGTGATTTCTTAAACCTCTTGTATTAGAGGCGACATAAGATATATGCAAATTACCCTTTAAGGACATCAGGTGTTTCAGCTAAATTGCAGTTCTGAATGTCCATGATTTTTTCTTTTAAGTCTATTTGTGGACAAATTCTGGCCAACAAACCCAAGCCCCACTAGCTAGATGTCCTTAAAAGGTAATTTGCATATATCCCATGTCGCCTCTAATACAAGAGGTTTAAGGAATCACACAGTGGGAAGTCTAGCTTTGCTAAATTTTTCTTTTTGTTTTTTAACCAATTGTTTTTTCTGTGTGACCTTTTTACTCATTCTTTTACTTTGCTCCAAGATATGGTAATCTCAGAGTTAATATATACAAGTTTGGAAGTGTAGTGGGCTTGCCCATCCCATCAGGGTGCAGGGGGTCTGCTCCCCTCAAAAAATAAATTTAAAGCAGTGTTCAAAATTCTGTTTTCTCATACAGTTTTGTCTTTTTTTCTGTGTCGGCATTCAGCATTTTGAGTACTGACATTTCAATAGGGTCTAAAATGTGTATAATTCAGCTATCCTTTACAGTCTCTTTTAAGTGACTTACTGTAATACGAGCTTGGATAAGATGAGATGAGGATACATGATCAGACAATACTGTTCATTCATTGTAAGAATGAAAAAAATATTTCTGATCAGATTTTAAGCTTATAAGTCCATATGTTCATATTAGATAATTAATTGCAAGACCATTTAATAGCAAGCCACAGCAGATTACTTATGACACTTGCCTGTAAGTCACTGTGAGGCCTGTCTGGGGTCAATTTATGGTTACCCATGCAAATGACTAAATTAGGTATAAGGAGAGCCAGATATTTGTTTTCTTTGGTGTGAATCAAGGGCTTATTCCACATGCAGGGGATCATTGGGGTAGACATCTGTCATTGATTGTTTAAATAGGTCATGGTCCATGTTCAGAACTCTCTCTGCCCTTTTACAGGCATTTACTCTACAACAGAGTTATCTCACCTGAATTACTTCTGCTTACATATCACACTTGACCAATTTTTGCAGTGTTTTCAATCTTCTAGTGGAACAGACTACTTCTCTATCTCCACCCTTAAAGTCTTGCTACTGTTTATCACTGTTCAGTATCTTCTCCATCTCACTCTGACAGAGTTTACTAATATGGCTGTATAACCAGTTTTGTCCACAGACAGTGAGTGTGTGGATAGTATCAATCAAGGTTGAACCAAAAGTGTATACTACAAAAATATCTTTATCTGACTCTGTCTCTTTGGCAAATAAACTTATCTTGAATGTATTCTTCTATATAATTAGATATTTTGATTTATACCATCACTTTAAAAATTAACTTCAAAAAAATAAATGTGATTGGTGTTATATGTGAAATAGTGAACACATAAAGAAACCATGTTAATACCCAATACTTTACCCGAACTAAAGATATTTTTTTGTTCACAAATTGATTTGGTAGCATAACTGAGAACCCTGGGTTTTGAGATATCCAGATCTGTAAAGATTTCTACATGAAAAAAGGGAACATAGTCTTTTATCTAACTGAAGATTTTTAGGTTGGTAAAGTCACTAGTCTAACTGGGATGTGGGTGGAAAACAGGTGCAGCGGGCTCCTCCAGCACATAAGGAAATACAATTTTCTCAGAAGAATTACAAAAGTAAGGACCACACAAAACAGTATGGGGGTGAAAAGTAGAATGAAAGTCAGAAATTAGGTGTCACCATAGAGGTCATTGCAGCTGGATATCTGACTATGTAGATCCACAGCTCCATTTTAGAGGAGGAACTTGTAGAAACATCACACATTGTCTGGAGAATAGTGTTCCTGATGGAGGTCATAATAATTGAGAAAGCTGTGTTGCTTTCATCTAGTGAGGTGTTTGGGATGTTAAGAATATTGGGGTTCTGGGAGGTTGAGCATAGGAGTCTGAAAATATGATGGACAAAAAAAGTAGAGTTTAAAGACAGGCAGTTGATTAAGATAAAAAAAATTTATTTAGCAAGGCTAGAAAGAAAACACTCCTGTAGGTGATAGATAAACATTTTTCTCATTCCGGAACTGGCAGTTATATTCATATTCAGATGTTTGTACCATAGAATGACAGATCTTACTGAAGTAAAGTGGGATCTGAAAGGAGAAATGAAAAAAAATCAGCAAGCAAAGGAGAGTAGTATTGCTGGAATTGAAATTGTCCTCATGTGTTGGTGAGTACCTTCATGAGGTAGACCCTGTTTGTACGAAATCTCACCAAGACAACACTGATATATAGAGACTGTATTTTATTATAGCATATATCATGGACAGAAGTAGGTTACAAAATAAAAAATACAGCTGAGTACACAAGTCCCAGGATAAAAAATTGCCAAATCCTGGTAGACACACTGATGTTAGGACTGGAAAAAATGACAATGTAGAATCCTCAAGGCACAGAAACATTCATACAATGGTATTAGGCCAAGCTCAGTGGGGGGGGATGGCCCCTTATTGTAGAAGGAAGTAGTACTCCATAAAATCCACAAAAACTGAGAGGCCAAAAAAAGCCATAAAAATGATAGAGTGGATTACTGAAGATAACAAACAAAGAAATGATGTATTATTAATATTATACAAGAAGCCCATACCTTCAGATTAGAAAATAATCAAAAAGATTAAGAGACGAATTACATGAAAGAAAAATACTTAAACAAGAAAAACAGTCAAAAGCGTCAAATGCAAATTTGTGTTCATTAATACAACAGATTCATGAAAAAATTATATAGACCAAGAAAGCTTGGAACATTTGGAAAAAGAAGTGACTGAGGAAGTGAGAAAATATTACAAACAAAATCTAAACATTTTTGAAAAGTTTATAACAGAAACATGGAAATGGGAAAGAGAGAGAGATCTGATATGTTGCAATATCTATGCAAATGAGAAAGCTAAATTAATCAATACAAAAAAGCAGCTCCAATGATATTCAAAGAGAAATACAGGCAAAGGCACCCAGATATGGAAATGTTCACAATCCAAGGAATAATATCACAAAAGGGGATTGTAGAACAGAAGACTGGCAGAGCAGAAGTTAAACAATTAGAAGTTGAAGTCATGGAATACCTACAAAATCAAGGATTATAACAGAATGTCTAATGCAGGTTATTTCACGGCATGATGGAACAATGAGTTCACTAAGTAAGTAGGAATAGGAGGAGTGGGAGACATTTAAAGAAGAAATACAGACATGGGAAAGAAAAAGAGATTTAATATGATGAAATATTTATGCAACAGAGAAAGCAAAACTAATCAATACAAAAAGCAACATCAAAGATATTTGAATAAATATACAGGCAAAGGCATCTGAATATGAAAAATTTTACAATACAAAAAATAAGAAAACAAAGGGGACAGTAGAAAACAGGATAATTAATGAAGAAGTTAAAGAAATAGAAATTGAAGTCATGTGTTATCTATGAAGTAAAGGATTTAGTGTAGAAAATCTAAGTGTGTTAACATCATAGCACAATAGAACAAATCAAACTAAGGAGAAACCAAATGAATGGGAAGCATCTGATCAGCTGCCTAATGAAGACACTTTGATGCCTTCACTAGGAAGCCAGTACAAAAGTTCATTTGGAGTTGCACAGCAAGGGAAGGAACAGGAAATTGTGGCAACTCTGACACAGTCAATGTTGTGGAGTGATATGCCCATTAGTTCCAATATGAATGAGCAACAGATAACACATGATGAAGCTGAAGAGAATATGTCACAATAAGATGTTCTGGAACTTTCTTTGGACTGCCCACAAGAAATGGAGAACAAAGAATGCACCCTTAGTTTTGCAGAAAATGACCTCATGGAAGAACTGCTTGATTTAATAGAGATGGATAGACATATTAAAGTCAACGAAAGAAAAAGATCACAGAAAGTCAGTAAGAAGTTTAATAAAACAAATGAACACAGTAATCAAGACTGTTCATAAAAAGTTGTGTGATAGAATTAAATAAAATATATCACTGTGCAGCTAAATTAATAACAGATAAAATCTTGCCACACAAACACAGGGCAGTAAGGGAAAGGAAGGGGAGAAACCAAATGCCATCATTGAAGTATCAAATAGATTAAACTATAAAGGAATTAATACAAGAAGTGATGCTGTTAGAAGAGTACAGAAGAGGGAACAGATCAACAAAATTACTCAGAAAGATAGACATGATAAAAGCAACATACAGTATCAGAACAGACGAGGATCTATCATACACTGCTGCAAATAATAAAATAAAGATGTCAGCAAAGGCAGAAGAACTTAGAAGATATGCAGATAAATATAAAGGAAAAAATACAAAATAAGCAATTTATTGATTACCCAAAAAAGTTTTAAGAGAATTAGGAAACAAGGCAAAAAGAGTAGAAACACCACCAAAAAAGAACAAATAGACACATTTTGGAGAAATATCTATGAAGAGTCTGAGGAATAAAACAAATATGCTGAATGGATGAATGAAATAAAAGAAAGAGTAAGAATTTCAAATGTACAGGCTATGAAATGGGATGAAATAATGGCTAGAGAAATTGAAATAAAATTAAGAAAAGCTCTTAAATGGAAAACTCCAGGCCTAGATGCAGTACCTAAATTCTGTTTAAAAGTATTGACATTTTTACATAGCCTTAAGTAAGGACTATTTATTTGTGCACTCCAAACAGATGCCAGCCTGGTTAACAACATGAAAAATGATACTCTTTGAAAGTGAACTTGTTAGATATCCTAAACATTGTAGATCAATAACTTGCCTTCTGACGAGTTATAAACTGTATACAAAAATTGATGCTGACAGAGTTTATAGTCACTTTGAAGAAAACTCAACCATGGCAATAGAACAAAAGGGTAGCAAAAGGAAGTCATATGGAACAAAAGATGCTTAGTTGTTAAATAAGTCGTAATGGAGAATTATAAAAGGGGAAGAATCTAAGTATGGCATGGATAGACTACAACAGAAGCATTTGACACAATCCCACATTAACAGATAAAAGAATGCTTGCAATTGTATAAAATACTCCCTACCTTGATTGATTACATTGCAGTGACTATGAAACAATAGCAAATTGCTTTGCAACTAAGCCATAATAAAAGACAAATTATTATCCCAGGAGTAAAGATTCAAAGGGAGATATTCCAGGGTGACTGTTTGTCACTGCTGCTTTTTTGTCTTGCCCTTAATCCATTATACTCTCTGCTTAACAGATTACGTCATGACTACAATCTGGTTCCCAGAAAACAACAACATGCAAAGATTTTTCATCTTCTTTTTATGGATCATTTAAAACTGTACAGTTTATCAGATGAAGAACTGAACGCCCAACTGTAAGTGGTCAAAAAATTCTCAGATGATATAAGAATGTAATTTGGTATTGAAAAATGTGCAAAAGCAACCTTTAAAGCAGGAAAGCTGCGGCACCAATAAAATATCAGTCTGGTTCAGGAATGTGATATAAAGGAACTTGAGCAGGAGGCAGTGTATACATATTTGGGAAATGATGGAGGATCCACAATAAAACATGAAGAAATGCAAATAAAACTTAGTAAGGAATATTCCATCTCAAAGTAATGTAAGAACTAGAATTGTGGAAAATGGCACATATTCTGGGTGGTGCCATTTGGGGGTTGGGATGTATAGACTAATAACGTTAGTCATCAATTGTGCTAGTGCACTGCATCCTCTAGACAGGAGAACATGGATCATGAACTGTGTGCCATGTCAGGGCAGGAAAAAGGTGTGCCTCTAGGTGATGTGTTCACATTAACTAATGTCATCAGAAATGGGTAGTGTATTGGCATTTGTCAGGGGAAAGTGATTGAGGAACTGGCCTATGCCAAGGATCAATGCTAAATGTGGCAGGAATCTACGTGAACCTACTGGCCAGTATGTGACCACCATAAAGGCCAGCAGCACTGAGTCAATAACCTACCTGCTGACTAGTATCCAGTTGCACACCTTCGGTCATTTCGGATTGCTCTGTTGAGTGAAAGCTGAAAGCAAAAATAAACAACCTGCCAAACATTTAACTAAGGATTGCTATATTCAATATAGATTCACTGACAGGATGCAGCTGGGAAGTAAGTGGCATGATGGGAAGGAGGAGGTTCGACATCCTCTGTATCCAGGAGACAAGATGGAAGGGCAGTGCAGTAAGAACACTTGGCTTAGCATCCTTAGCCTACTACTGAAGGGAGGACGGACTAGACGTGGTATTGGAAATGGCACTCCAAACACACTCTGAGTCTTCAGGAAACAGTGAGTAATATCATCAGAATTAGTGACATACCATGACAATCAGAATCCAGTGTAAGTACAGGACAGTATTCATAATCTCAGTTTATGCCCCACATCAGGGTTGTGATAGCAAAGAAAAGAAGGCATTTAAGCAGCAGTTGCAAGATTTAGTAGATAAAGCAGGACAACATGAGTTGGTGTTGATAATGGGGACCTGAATGCTCATTTCAGGACAGACAGAACAAGATTTGAAGACTGCTTCTGTTCACATGACTGGGGCAACAGCAATAAAGAAGGAGAGACAATTCTAGGCTTCTGTCTGGCAAATAAATGGCTTGATGGTGGACATCACATTGTTCAGTGAGGTAGTAGCAGTCACAATACTGCATACAAGAGTGGCTAGCATGCCAGAAGAAAAAATAGGCATAGTTAAAAAAGAATTGCAGTGTCTCAAAACAGCATGTGTGAGGATAATAGAACAGATATGCAGCTGAGTCAGGCATGGAAAGAAGGTACATAAGGAAAGCCAGTGGTAGAATACAGAAGTCCAAAAACTCATCAAAAGGAAGAAGAAAAGAAGGGAAAAAGTGTCAGATAGAAAAAAACAGATGTGACTAAGAAGGAATACTGGTTGGTTGATAAAGAGGCTAAAGAACAGTTGCAATAGCAAAGAACAAGGCATGTGAAGCACTCTGCCAGCTTATGGAAAATGACTCAGTAGATAGCACAACAAATGATCATGTTGCAAGGCAAAGATAGAAAGATAAAGAATATAGTCAGGCTCCCTTCATAAGGGATGCCAGCAACAACCTGCTCACAAGTCCACAGAACATCAATGGCAGATGGAAGGAATACATCCAACAGCATCAGAATGAAGAAAACTCCACAAAAGCTGCATTCCATCATAAACAGCGACCCACAATGAAAGAAGGAGAAGAGCCCACCTGAAAAAGAAAGAACAGCTCTAAGGAACATGAAGTCAGGGAAAGCAGAAAACTCAGGTTAGGTGGCTACAGATATGATCAATATGTTGGGTGAGTTAGGGGAGAAATGGCTCCAAAATATATACTTATAGCAGTATGAAGAGAAAGGTGTATCCCAGATGACTGGAGAATAAGCATTCTAGGGCAAGTGTACAAGACCAAAGGGGTCATTCACAACTGGGCAGTTTGGAGGTATCAAACTCTTGTCACTCTGAATGAATGTACTGGACCGGGTGATAGCTAAATGATTATATAGAGTAGTAGAAACTAGGATGAGAAATAAGCAGTTCAAATTCAGACCGGGATACAGTACAACTGACCCAATGTTTGGAATGAGACTGATCTTTGAGAAGAAGCTAGAGATGAGGAAAGAGTGCATTTGGGATTTACTTGATTTGGAGAAAGCATATAACAAGGCCCAAAAAAGCTGATTTTGGCAGTCCTACAATGATTTGAAGTCCTGGAAATATTGACAGAAGTTGTGCATACTATGTTCAAGGACTCAATGAGACAATTACAAGTGTTCAAAATCACAGACTGGGTCATAGTGGGTGTGTAACAGGGTTCAGCTCTGAGCCCACTGCTTTTAATTCTGATGATGGGAGTACATTAGCAAAACATCTTGATGGGGACAGATGGACAAAGTTTCTGTATGCAAATTATGTGGCATTGCAAACACACTCTGAACAAGAACGTCAGCAAATGATAAGGGAATGGAATGCAAAACTGTAAGTATATGGAATTAAACCAAATACAGTTGTCACAGCAGCAAATGGGGGAAATCAAGAAAAAAAGTGAAAACTGTGGTACAAACAATATTACTGTATTGTACAGAAACCTGGGCAGACAAAGCAGTTGAAGAAACTGGAGGTAATGCAGATGAAGTGCCTGAGATGGATGGTCAAATGTGCACTGTCGGATAGACACAGAAATGAAAACATCAGAGCAGAAACTCAAACAGTTCTAGTTGCAGAGAAGGTCAAAGACAACAGATCACAGTGGTCCAGACACATATGAAGAAAAGCATCAGGCAATATGGTGTAGACAATTTGGACAGACAGGACCAAGCAAAGAGAAAACAAAGTCATCCAGCAAAATGATAGATGAATTGTGAGAAAGAAGACCCATCTCAGTCAGGCACAACTGTGCAAGAAAGTAGAATAGTGGCAAACGACATGGGAAGATGGTGACGATTGCCAAAACACACATACTCTTCTAGACTAACTTCCCTATTAATTACTATAATAAGAAACTACTCCATCACATACTATTTATAGATTTATACAGGTTTCTTTTGAGTGTGATTCAGTCAAATGTGTTTTCAGTCAATTGTGTTCAATCATTCCTAACTGTGTGATTTGCTCAGATGAGAACTGTATCAAATGACAGATCTATATATAACTATAAAGCAGATCCTTGCAGTAAGGTGCAAAAGATTTCGAGCCTTAAGGGTAAGGGGTCTCCCACCTATTAGAAAAATATTAAAGCAAAAGGAAGACTGGTCCATTGTGAAGAATGAAGATGCCGACTGAGATTCCCTAATATCAGGAAAAAGAATCATAGAATTTAGAAGGGTTTGTTGAGACTTCACAGTAATCAAGCACTGATAAAGTGTTAGGAAATCAGTACTTCTTTATTTAAAATGGAATATATTCAACGAGTGACTGCTTTCACCCTTAGCTGGGCTTCATCAGATCTGTCTAATTTACTTACTTTGATATCTCAGCTGAACTTGTCTAAATTTCATGGCTCTTTTTTTACTGATTTCAAGGAGTCCCAGTAAGCAATTTAATTTCTCTCAAAGTACCAGCTTCTTTTCTGGCGTAATTTAATATATATACATATAGATAGATAGACAGAGAGACATAGGGAGTGAGAGAGATCATTATATATGGATATTGATATAGCTGCATAGATATATGATCTCCCCGTATCTCATCAAGACCACTTGCTAGGAACTTAAGTGCCCAATTGCAAATGCTCAAATCTGGGAGTTAAAGTGAAACCACTATACAAGGTTTCGGGAATTTTTACTTTGCCCATTTTCCCTGTGATATAGAATCATGGAGTTAGCATATACCAATTTAGTGGGTATGCACATTCTGTGAAAAGCATTTATTTAGATCTGTCCTGTTACGTGTATGTAGCAGGCAGCTTTTAGGATGTTAGCATTGTTTCGCTATCTTCCATGTTATATGATTTAAATCATTCAGAGTAGAAGATATACAAAAACAAATAATGAAATGTTGTTTTGTTGCATATAGAATATGCAAACCTTCGGACATAAGTTCTATATTGTAATTCTACGACAATGTAGAATTACTCATCTTAATATATATAATGCATATGTAAGATAAAGCTTAAGGTGATGGATGTAGCTTACATACTACTATTTTTTAAGTACCAGGCACCCATGAGACTAATTTACATGTTGATTCCACGTAGTTCCTGGGTCTACTACAAGTGCTGACATTCTAGAAACTCACGGTACACATACTCACAGCCACTTGCTTGAAAAAGCAAGGGATTTAACTCCTACTAGCAGAATCTCCCATTTGAGATAGCTCTCTCAACAGCTGATCTTATAAACTAGATGACCCTACCAGAACCTAAACCCTAAACCTAAAACTCCTACCTAGTTTCCAACCTAACTCCTCAGTTCCTTATTCCAAACCTCTGCTCACCCCTCCCTAACTCTAAAGGCCCCAGTTACTCTCTAAATCTACAACTCTACCTCTTCTCTAAAAGTAAGTTCTTCAGTTACTCCCGAACCCTAAAACTGTCTTCCCAATATCTTAATTCGAAATTCAACTCCCTAATCCTAAATCCTCATCTTATATCACCCTCATACTCCTTCCCCCACAGCCTCCTTTCACAAACTCATATTAAAGTTTAATCATGACCAGCAGTCTAGTTGAATTACAAGGTGCTTGAGTCCCAGGCTTCAATACAGGGCTTTAAAGCACTTGTGGCTTGAGTGCCTGTAGTGAACAGGTAATCCTTCTTCATTAATAATTTGCTGCCCTAACAGTTAATGTTATAATTGCATCCAGACTGGCTCCTTTAATCATTGTTGCAGTACCTGCTACGACAGATGTATGCACCAAAAGAAGGCAAACAACTATTTAATTTCTTGCTCAAAAAAAAAAAAAAGAGATGTATGTTGCTTTTGAGTTCTACTAGTTATCTTATAAACAGTGGACGCAACATATTCTGTTGGAATTCAGTTTACCATAGAAGTCACACCCCTGTGTTTAATGCTTCAGCCAGTAAATGATAATTTCATTCTACTCTTTGCTATTCTGTCACAAAATGAAATATAAATATCCCCTGTCTGGTTCTTATATACATATATCTATATATATATCTATATATATATATATATATATATATATATATATATATATATATATATATATGATTTGTTGTATAAATTATTTTGATTTGCTTTATAAATGATTTTGCAGATTCCGTACAATCTTTGCACGTGATTTTGAGTACTCTTTTTTGCTGCTAGTAAACTGTGCAACAGTTGTTGGGAGCTATTCATAAACATTCTGCTCCATTTGAAATGACTGCTGCAATCTCCATTGTGAGTCACAAAGAATCCGGTCCCTGCACACCAGGAGACTACAGCATAGCCTGTCACTCACAGTTAGTTCATTCAAGCAGGATGAGAAATTTAAAGGATTTCAACAGTGGACTATTTGAAAGATGCTTTAACAGATCCATACCCACTGTGTCAGTAATGATTGTGATTGTGTGTTGCTAAGCATAGCATAGCTGAACAAAGAGCTCACGAATGCTTATGTAAGAAGTGCATACATACATTTGTTTTCCAAAGAGATGTAAGGTCAGGTGCGAATGGGAAGTAGAGTACACATTAGCATACTGCCACTACCACATTCAGCCTGTACACTGATCAGATATGCAAAACAGCTGATTAATAGTAGCAATCAGGCTCATGGATCCCTTCTGTTAATAGGTTTTCTTCCTCAGCCATGAGCAATGACTTTGTTTTTTGCTATTTCCAATGGCTTTGAAGAACATGATAACACAACCCTATAAATATTTTGGTTACAATAGGACGTGAATAACCATCTGTCACGTTACACTGTTTTGTCTGTTAAAATATGACAAATACAGGTAAAACACTGCAACACTGGGAATGTAGGGTAAAACTATTACCAATGCCTGCTGATCATGCCCATGGCTGACATTGTTTTAGACATTTCATACACCTCTATGACAGGTGTTTTGCTCAGGTTTTTGAATTGCACGCTAAACATGATAGCAAACTAGCAACATAGCATACAGCCTATTTAATGAACTCTTTATTTTATTTATATTTATGAAGAATTACATGTTTTGACACCAGATACATTTAGTAATGCTGGACTTTTCCATGCAGCTTTATAAATACATCTTCAAAATATGTCATTACCTCAGTATATATAAACTGCCATCCTCAGTGATATCACATCATTCCCCCTGATATTCTGTTTCTGCTTAAGAATTTCCATTATTGCTTAGTAATTTACCTTTTTAAAACATGCTGAATTCACATTTTGTGTATTGCAGTCATATTATCAGCAATCATATTTTTATCAAGCAAAAACATTTGTGCTTCCTAGACAATATGCCTTTATGTCATATATTGCTAATCAGGAGATACAGCAATTCTGTTTGATGGTGCCAATTCACTACGATGATCTGTAATATCAGGGATAAACTAAATCCATCTGTCTGAAGCCTAAAGTTTTTTTACCCATAATTCAGTTGGGTCAGTTTTTAATCATATTCACAGTAAAGTTAAACCTGGCAAGATTCACATATCGATATGCTAAACAAGTGTGTTACTGATATGAAAAATAAATTAAAGGAACTAATATAGTCCATTCCTGGACTCCCAGATATCTGCTATCTTAAAACGAGTCTCTGCCTTCACTAAGTAAACTGTCATCACACTCTAAACTGTTTTTATTGTTATATTCTTTACTTGTCTATTTTGATCATGTTTTTATCAATGTTTATTTGTTCAGAGAATTTTCTCTAATCACCCATTTATTTTTAATCTGCATACATCATTTATCCAGCAAGTTTTTTTTAAACTGTTTATATGGGTAGAGAATATTTTACAAATCAGTTTCCTGGTTCTGCTTTTATCTGAATGGATCATTTCACAAGCAGTTGCCTTCATGCTACTTCAAAATCATACCTTTATGCAGGTGCTTAATCAAATAGTATTTATACAATGATATTCTATAATGATAAAACAGCACACAATTTTTTTCTTTTTCTGGCCAATTAAGTTCTGTGTTTGTTAAACTTCTTAACTTCCACAGTTGATGACATGTGGCTTTCTATCCATGCATATCTAAGATTTTGATTTCTCTGTCTAAAAATAGAAACTCAAAAGATAAGGGGCCAAATTCAGAACGGTTACTGTGAGGTGTCCACAATGTGATCATGTCACGATAAAGTTTTTCAATTCTGAGACAATTCTACCATGGTGCTACAATATGAAGATGTACAGCACCACAGAGAGCTCTCTCTGCGGCTGTGCTATATGCTAAGGAGGCATTCTGGGGAGAGGCATATGAAAATAAGCCATGTGCACTCCCTCAGAACTTCCTATGGGTAGGTATTCACACAAATAGGTGACTCAGAGAATAACCTGGCCGCATAATTATCAAAGTCACTCCTGGCCACTCATGACAAAAAAAATCATGTTCATCCATTGTGGCAAAGGTAAGTAGGCAGGTAGTATTGGAGAGGGGTGTGCATGTATGTATGTGAAGGGCTTTATTGTGAATGCACATGAGAAAGTGTGTGTGTGTGTGTGTGTGTGTGTGTGTGTGTGTGTGTGCATGTGTGCGTGTGTGTGTGTGTGCATGTGTGTGTGTGTGTGTGTGTGTGTGTGTGTGTGTGTGTGTGTGTGTGTGTGTGTGTGTGTGTGCAAAAACATTTCTATGTGGAGGGGAGCTGTGATACTTGCACACACCCCTATACAATTATTTTTGGGGGGGCAACACTAGCCACCAAGGTGAACTATAAAGATTGCTGTGTGGACCACCAGACACCAGGGAGAACTCACATGCCTTATTGGCACTTACAGAATATGTGGGTCATGGGGACAATAGGTACCAGGAATAGCTTTTCACTACCTGCCATAATTTCATTAAACAGGACATAGGCAGGTGGGAGCAGTAGACAACAGAGATAACTCTTCACAACCATGTCCTAATTGCACATAAGAAAGATGTGACTGGGAGAAACACAAAATACCAGGGATAACTCTTCAGTACATTGTCTCAATGGCACTTAAACAAGATGTGGGTGGGGGGGATCAGTAGACACCTGTGATAATTCTTTAACATTGTGCTTTAGTGGAACTTGGGGTCAGTGGGAACACTAGCCCCAAGACATTATGTTAAACAACATGCCTTTATGGCACTTACAAAAGACATGGCTAGAGGGGACACAAGACACCATGGACATTCTCTAGAAATTATCTTAAAGATACTTACTGTATTTAGGTTTGGGGAAAAGCTGTACACCAGGAAGCCTCTATATACCATGCTTTAAAGGCACTAAAAGATTTAAACCCTGTACCCTTCCACCTCAGTCATTAGTCTTCCATGCTACCACAGAAAGTGTAACATATTACCTATTATGTCTCCACAGTAGATCAGAAAGCCTTTTATCTGGCTTATTTAATTTACAAAGCCACTGCCTCTAAATCTAAAGATGTTTTAATTTTCCTTTAATTGTATCTCACTACACCCATTATTGAATATAATGCTTCTTTTGGAATATATTTGCTTTAAGATAACACTCAGATTGAGGAATCTCAGAGACTCCTACTAAAAAATCCATGGCTTCAACAATCTTAGTAATCAGGGCAAATTGGCAGTCCTGTCTCTCTACAATCAGGCTCTTAAAGACTACTCCAAAAGAATCTGTGTCTAGCCTTTCACTCCATGAAAGAGCTGACCTTATTTAACTTTCCATTTTTTCATAGAGTAAATTGATCCAAACAATTCCTGGTTAAAACTGCTAAATCTTATCAGCAGATACATAATTCACATTAGCATGATGAATTCATATTCCACATTATCCCCCCAACTTTAGAACAAACTTTTATTACCATAGGTCAAAAAAAAGTAGGACCCTCACTACCGTGATAGTAAATCTAGTAATTGGGTTGGCAGCCTTCAGGTCTCTACAGATCTATACTGTGTTATGCTCCTTGAAGCTAGAATTCCTAAAACTGGATAGTACAAAGAAGTCATCTCCGCCATGAATCTTTTAGCAACCCCCCCCCCCAGGAGGTATACCATGCATATTTAGTTAAAAACTCTTGTTGTTATAAGGATTCTTTTGTGTAGGAGGAGCTGTAAACACTATAAGGGGTTGTTTAGAAGTTGCTTCCAGACTGGAAATTTGAAATAAAGTGCTTTGAAATGCATATAATTTGCATATAGATAAGGGTGGACCAATGGACTGGGTCCTTTCTCATCCTCACTTTTCCATATTATATCAGCTGCATTTACATAGTAGCTTTAAAGTTTAACATTTTAAAATTACAGACCAAATGCTACTATAGAAAGCTACAATACAATAACAGATAATAACTAGAATGGAAAAAATGCAATTAAAACAGTTAAAAAAAAATAAAATTAAAAACACTTACCCCCAGATTCACGAATCCTCTGTGTAAGACTAAATAAGTCTTACTCGGAAACTGTAGTTGAAAGGTATGAAGTCAGCATGCCATGCATATTCATGAGGGCACGCTGACTCTGCTCCAAGTCTAACAAGGATCGTGCAGGAAGGCAGGGGGCGTGTCTGACTACCGAGCAGTCCAAAGGTCCATGCCCCTGCAAGTGTCTGAATTGTGAAATGTCAACACACATGAGTGAGTCCGCTCAAATGTCTACATACCCAACACTACACTCCCTCACATTGTAAACCCCCAGTACAGTTATAAAATGTAAAACTTTTAATTTTTTTTCTTATAATTCCCGATATAGCTGTCCGTATTTGCGCGTGTTTGTGCGGTTGTGCCCATTGCTTAGCTGCAGTTAGCAATTTTGACATTGAAGAGCATAATAAGAAATGTTTATGCAAAATAATCGCAATAGCATAGTGGCAGAGCCTTCGCACAAAGAGGAGGCATTCACGGTTCGAGTCCCACCACTCCCCTTTCTATTTTATGTTTTAAATTAGTATATGAAATAATTCCTGACATATATGAATAAAATTTTACTAAAAAGCATTGAAATGGCCTATGCATCAGTGAACAAAGTGTATATATAGAAAAGTAAGAAGGATCTTGACATATAAATGCCCGTAGCTAAGCAGCGCTTTACCCAGCGCAATATAGTTGCCCGTAGTTAAGCAGCGCTTTACCCAGCTTAATATTGTTGCCCGTAGTTAAGCAGCACTTTACCCAGCGCAATATAGTTGCCCATAGCTAAGCAGAGCTTTACCCATCGCAATAGGTTTGCACAGAGCTGCGTACCGTAGGGCAACATGGCGCAACGTAGAGCAAGTTGCCTAAACACAGCCACACCCCCTAGCCTGTCTGGACAGCAGTAAAATAAAAAAGCAATGACAAGGTTCGAACCCAGGACACTGTGCACCATAATCAAAGTACTGAACCACTAAGCCATGACAGCTTAGGATAAACATCCACTGTTAACTTACATATACTTATAAATGGTAGATTAACCATTACTAAGCAGGTCTGCAGTCAGCCGAGAATTTTCAAAAATGGCCAATCACAAAAAAGTGCGAGAAATGCGGCATATTTAAGCTCCATAGGTGGGAATACTCACCATAACTGATTGTAGCTCCCATCTGCAGTTAGAATGTCTGGTGCTAGAGAGGGTACTCACTTTCAAGCTTAACACTGGGGCATCAAGGAGTCAAAATACATGGTTTGGCTCCTTGTCCACCGTCATGACTCAAGACTCCTGCAGGGCCAGTTCCAAGGGACGGAGTACAAAGCAGAGGCTTGGAACCGGTTAGCTCATGATCTCACCAGTGCCACAGGCATCCCTCGGACTGGTGAGCAGGTCCGTCACCAACATGCAGACTTGAAGAGATGGAAGCAGGACCTACTGAACCAATGGATACAGGAGGCCCGTCACATGCAAGATGCCCCACTACTGAGCAGATAGCCACAGAATGCAGTATGTAAGACATGCTAATATAGTCTATATAATGGATAGGTATGTCTTAATATCTCTTCATTTACATCACAGCTGCAGGTGTCCGTGCTGCGAATCAGCAAGCCTATGCAGGTAGGCTGCGCCACCAGGCAGGTTAGTAATTATTCTGCATGTACTGTTATATAAAATAGCTGACAGAGCCTGAAAAAAGTGTTGTAGCCCAATAATACAGCCATAAAATACCCTGAATAATTTCTCTGCATGTACTGTTATATAAAATAAGTGAGCGAGCCTGAAAAAGAGTGTTGTAACCTATTAATAAAGGTATAATATGTCTTGAATAAGTCTTCCATATGCACTGTAATATCAAATATAGGAGAGAGCCTGTAGAAACGTGTGTAATGTAATTAATAAAGGTATAATACCTGGAGTGTGTCTGTGTCACTTACTTTGAAATGTTGTTGTACCCTTGCATTATATAAATAGTACTGTTGTATTAAGGGCTGTCAACCCACAGTTGGGCAGTCCCACATAAAGAGGATGAAGGAAGTGCCAGTAGCTGTGAAGCATATATACAGTCCTCAACAGTCGGTTAATGGCTGGCATGCATATTTAAATCTGGCACACAAGTAGCTTGTTAATGTGTTCCCCAGAAATGTGAGTGTGCTACATGAAATGTAGGGTTCTGTAGAAATTTAACTGAAAATGGCACGTGAACACATCCAGATATGCAGATATATAAATATAAATAAAATATATAACTATGTAGCAGTAACATCTGCATCTTGGACAGTTAGTATGTCAGATATAGGTCAGGTATATAATGAACTAGCCAAACCCATTACACAACCGAATGCATGTTGCCTAGTGTAATAATACATGTATGGGATATACACCTGCAGTCAATAGGAATGTAGTGCAGACTAAAAGTACTTATAAGATGTTAATGGAGGTTTCTTTTTACACCCTACTGTATGTGCATAAACAATGCAATTCCACACCTCAATGGGTATGTCTAATCTCAAAACATTTGTTGGGACATATCTCATATTGTTCTATAAATATCTGCATTTACTTTGATGCATGTGCCCTGTTCAAACACCAGAATCTTGGTGGGCTGTTGCCACCAATCATCCCTGCATGCTGTTGTAATGTCCACTGTCATTCAATATATGCATGTGTTATGCTTGATGTTAAACTGTTGGAACCCTGGTGTCTTGGGTTAATGGGAATATTACTGCATGCTGTTACAAGCAATTTGGAATGCTGTCAACTATGTTATAATTAAACACACCTAATCACAGAACGTATTGGAAGGCCGATCCCAGCGGACCCTCCTGTCCCTCCTCAGCTGGAGATTGCACCTGGCACCAGCAGGTCCGGTGCCCAGCCCGGGCACCCCTCCTCCATTGGTCCTGTGCCACCTTCAGGTGGAAGCACTGCAGGGGATGGGGCTCATACCCCCCTGCAAGCGTGAGCAGAGAAGGGCCACCTGTCACCCTCCGAAGGGTCCAGGTTGTGGTGCATAGGGAGATCCAGCATTTAGTCGCTGATCCCCTATGCCAGCTCGAGGTGAGAGAGGCGTGACTCATGGGTGAGCCTGCCCCTCCTATGCAGCCCTCAGCACAGCCACCCTCGGGGCTGTGAAGGTGCAGTGGTGACTGCCCATGGGTGGGGATCTCAGTTCCACTGTTACCATCTGTGGGCTCATGGGCTTGCGATTTCCAAACATCCATCCCCGTCAATTGTGTTCACCCACCCCATGTGTCATACTCTGCCCTGGTATGTGTCTTGTTTGTCTTGTCTGTTTACTTCCCCAAACTACCTTCCCAAATATACCTACTTCCTCTACCTCACATTCCACTCTCACCTGAAAAAAAAAGAAAAAAAGGGCAATCTGTTCCCACAAAAAAAATACTCCCCATAGATAGCTGCCCATTTTGCACACATGCCCGCTGGACATGTAAACTGATAATTATAATTGGCAGTACAACATACTTTGTTGTCCTCACCCCTCTTTTAGGGGTGAAAGGTTTCAAATTTCACTCCAAATATGTAACATATGCACAGCTGTTGCTGGTAAAGAAATGGGCAGCTTTGGACCTTCCCTACACCCGTCCTGCACATCCCAAGCTGGTTTCCTACTGTCTTTCCCTCTTTGTGCCCCCTTTTTCACCACTTTCCTATCTCCCCATTTTCTTTTCTTTCAAATAAATTAGCGCGGGGGTTAGTGGGAGTAAGCACTTTTAAGCAGCAGTAAGTGGGTTTGAGCGAGTGTGCGCATGTGTGCGCTTAGCTAAGTATTGCTAAGTACGTGCAAACCCACTTGCGACTGCTTAAAAGTGCCTTAGTCACTCTGTATGTCAGGGCCCTTGTTCTGCTCAGCAGCAAAATAAAATACCTCTGTCAGTCTCGAACCCCAGACCTTGGACACACTTGACTGCATAAAGTACCACTAAGCCACAGCAGATATACAGTAATTTGGTGCTGAAATAAATATATCATGCGATACAATGAGTGAATGTAAAGGAAAAATAGGAAGGTCATAGCACAAAGCTTGTTCTGTGGATCTTTACCAGCAATTGTTATGGAATTGCATTACATGACTGTGATAAGAGAAGCAGCCATTTACTTTACAACCCCCACACAGTATCATAGCAGGACAAACACTGGCATATCTGATTAGGGCAGAGGCCATACTTCCTAACTGTGACTACTTTTCAGGGATGTCCCTGATTGTGAAACATATTTTATCTGTGTCCCTCTGAATCCCTCTGAAAAGTACTGATGTTAGTCAGAGAGGTGGTGTATTACACAATGAATAATGACAATAATAACAGTAGACACCGCTTGTACTTCATAAAAGGTGTACTAATCCATATGCACTGCTTCACTCAAGTCTACACTTACTGTCTCTATTATTTGGAAGGTGTACCTCACTTTTAACTACCTATCCCTGACTCCATGCAAATATGTATCTGAGTGTTTCATAGGCCTGGCAGAGGCACAAACACACAGGCATGTCAGCTTATCTGCTGTTACACTCTCTTCAAATAGCTATGGGAGGACTTCCACAAGCATACCCTTATGTAGGAGTACAACACAGAAATACCAAAGGATGTAGCCATGTGCTGTTAGCAACTGACCATAACAATGCCATTGTACCAGTGCTGAAAACACCTGTGGGTTGCACAGACAAAGAATAACAGGCTACCATCTGGCTACCATCTGGATAGGTTCACAGTTGGGAACTATGAAGACAGACCACCTGCCTTGATAAACTAACAGGTACACACCAATCCTTTAAGTCAAGTAAGATAACACTCACACAGTAAGATGTAATGCTCTCTGTATGTCTGCACCTCCCCCCCAAATTTTAAATATACGTGTGTGTTTAGGGTCTACCGAGGATGTAGGTAGGCATACTCAGTCCTGGAATTGTCCAGTTTTCCTGAGAATCCTGTGCTAATGTCAACAATAAAAAACACAAACCCTGCAGAAGTGAGTACATCAATATGCACAGTATAACAGTTCAAAAACAGTTCATGTGCCAAAAGAATATTTCTCAATAACTACTTTTGTATGGCAGTTAATTACATAAATAGAAAAGAAACTACATACTCACATATATCTTGTGTAAGCATTTGTAGGGGTGAGTTAAACTCTATACTGATAGCTCTGCACTGGAAGTGGCAACAGTCAGGTCTGAGTACAACATGTACATCACTGTCTACACCTCTAGCTTCAGATATGAGAAGTATACCAACCTTCTGACTTAAACAACAGTGTCCACAGCAAACAAGCATGGGCCCCACTCTTGAAATCTGAAAGAGCTACGCCTACAAAACTTAGCAATTTATAGCATTGGGTTGCTATGACAGTGAGTACTGCAATTACCAGACAGCAGGCTGTATGAATTTACCAAATGCTGGGCACCAATTGGTGCAGAGGGCATCACATGCACATGTGCCGATACCTAAAAAGCAGACTGTACTTGCTATCCCCACATGCAATCATTACATTGCACGTGTTATAGCATCAGTGAAGATGGGGAGGAGTAAAAAAAAATTATTACCTAATAACAGAAACGTTTAATTAAGTAAAACAAATTGACTGAATTACTAACCAAATATATTAATTAAGTAAAAAAAAAACTTATTTAATAACCAAAAGAAATTAAGTAAAAGCAATCTTTACTTAAGTAATACCAAAACAAACAAAAAAAATTGTCAAAACATACACAGACGGACCTGAAAGTGACAAACAGGTATTTAACAGATATGTGGTAAGTAGTAGATGTTTATGCAGAGTACTGTACATACTTTGAAACATGCATATGTGGCAGCAGTAGGTATGTATGCACTGATGCCATGCATGACTACTGCCATGGACAAATTAGTGTGTAGCTGTGTGCAGTGGGACATAACTGTGACATATGTAGCTCAGCATTAAATGTCAAACATATGATCATGTCATCTATGTCCTGTATATAATGGCTGTTTGGGGGAGTAGTGCAAACAGCTATATAAACCTGGATGTGACAGAGTAACACATGCATGATAGTCATATAATGTGTAGCTTAGCATTGGCAACTGCTGTATCAGGCTAGTATAGTAATGTAGCATTAGCAGCTATAAACACTCCCTGTAATATTACTGTTATGCACACATGTGACAGCTGTTCATGTTGTAGCAAGGCCCAACAGGTCATCCGTGAGGTCTATGGGCTTACAACAGTGTGGACCTTGTGTGTGTATGGCACACACATATGGAGAGATATTTATGTGTCAGATATATTAGCATCTTAACATGTGCATAGAACAAGGGACATACTGCAACTGTTTGTGAATGGTGGACATATATATTTTGGTGAAGGTTGTTATGTGCATATTTTCACGTAGGTTGTAGTGTGTGGCAAACAAGACAGCATACAGTGCTGGTATATGACATGTGGTGTTTAAACATTGTGGGTATGATCTGTTAAGTTTTTAGTCTTCCAGACAGGGAGTCCTGCTAAAGACACATAGGCTGAGAATACCTTCAATGCATTCTGCCCAAGACTGTGCAAAATTATTACATAACTGTATCCCTCTCAAACTTTGCATAATTGATATTCCCACCATGAAAGGTGGACTGTATATGTGCCTACATGTAAATCTATATGTACACCAATGGATGTTTATATGTACGCTCAAGCTCACTGTTGTAAATGTATTGCCATCCCTTTTGTTAAAAACCCTGTACTCATGAACTACCACATTGGTGGTAGTCTACTCAACACCAAAAGTGTGATAAGAGACCACGGGACACAGGTGGACAATAGTGTCCCTTTTGATAATCACAGTGCCACACTAGTCATGTAAACTGTGTACGGTTCACATGTCATCAGAAAAGGTGTGTCATCCATGGAATAAGAGGTCAGTGTTCTATTCTACTCATCAGTCATAAAACCCATCATAGAGTACAATGGCTCTTTTGGTATGTACCTTAGAAGACATCTACAGCAACTGTAGACGCCAGGCACAAACATCACAAAGAGTATTACCAGACTCAAACAGATGCCCTATGCAGACTGTCTTACAAAACCACAGCTACACTGTGTTGCATACCTCCTACCCAGAGGCAACCTCTGCCTAACATACAAAGCTATGCCAAACCCACAGGTGTTGGACATGCTCCATGTAAACAGATCAAATTCCCTACAAGCTACACAATGTACTGATCTAAACCTTGTAACGTCAAAAAGCAGAACATGCTGGAGTGGTATATTCTCATCTCAGACACATACCATACTCTGGAACTAACTACCTATCAATAGCAAAGAAAGGTCCTCATTAGCAGTCATCATGAATAATCATGATGAATGGATGTGAGATAGGAAAGACAACCCGGGAATCACCTCTGTAGCTCTGCATGACAGGGGCACATGGACTTAAATTACTTGTTTGTTGAAGGACAGGGTACGGTATGGTTAGGCTTCTATAGACCCTAAGGCTAATAGCCTATTAACAACCTAGGACCTGATACACACACGCATGTACATGTTGCATTAATTGCTATGTGAGGTTGACTGAGTGTGATGATGAATGTGTAGGTGATTGTGTCAACGTTGTGTATATGTGTGATAGCCTACTGGGCTACTGGTATGTAGTATTCTAGCTCTGATCCTCGTAAAAGATATGTATGCTATTGCTAGGCAGGAAAAGCAGTATGGCATACGGTGTGACGTAGTCCCATGGTGTTGACTGGAGTGTGCCATTGTAGGCTATAGCAGTACATGTATGCTTATTGATTGTTAACATAATAGTGAATACAAATCCCATATGACCTGTAGTACTACCTGAAGCTGTAGGCCTAAACAGCACAGTATGGTGTATATCCACATTGCTTGGAAACTGTTTTGTTTGTTACCTGTAGTCCTCACACATTACATATCTCAGGCATAAGGTTTTGTAAGTGCTGACACACAGTACTGTATGGTACACAGGTAAAGCTCATCTGGGTTGCCATACCTTTGTGCCTTGTAGGTATGTCTGATGTGTGTGTGGGTATGCCTGTAACATGGCCTCTGTCGTATGTGTGTTACAGGATATAAGTGCATATCTAGCAACATGTATAGTGTAGTACAGCAGTATGCCACCTATATTGATGAATGTGCACATATGTTACTTAGGGGTTTGCTATCAACAAGTAGTATGGTGAACTGGTAGTACTGTAACTGTACTTTACAATCATTTCAATGGATGACATATTTCTGTATGCATTATCTTCATATATACCTCCTGTGACTAGGTGGTGCATTGTGTCACATACAGTGTGCCATGTACTGTTGTATAATCTTACATACTGGTTTCACTTTGTTGCTGTGTAGAACATGGTTTAATATATAGAACGTGCCAGGCACTGTCGGGCAGTTCTGGGCTGAGCACTGACATGTGGTATTAAAAGTGTGTATCTACTGACATCCAATAGGTTACTATATATGGCATTTCACTGATATTTGTACTTTAGAATAAGTGTGCCACATGACTTGCTCACAATAATTGTTTTATTGTCTTCCAGGGACATGTCTCACCATCGCAACCCTGCATATTCCCCTGAAGAGGAGGAAATCATTATATCCACCCTAGTACAACATCAAACCCTGCTGTTCTCCAGAACCAGCCAGGACCAGCATGAGCGCACTGCACTGTGGCAAGATGTTGTCCATCGGGTTAATGATGTAGGCATGCATAACTGGACTTATGAGCAGGTACGCCATCACTGCAGTGATTTAATTAGACATGTCCAGCAGCATGCCTCCAATGTCTGCAGACAACAGCTTGCCACAGGTGGTGGTGCAGCATTACATCTGCCCCTCACCAGAGTGGAAGAGCTGCTCCTCAGCGTGGTGGCTCCTGGACAACCACTACAACAGACATGTGTCATCATGGAGGCCGGAGACACCCAGTAAGTTGACTCAGAGCGTGCAGGTAACATGGCATATCTGTAGACTACTGTTAGCTTGATTGTTAGAACATGCATATGTCAGATGTGTACTGTGTATTTGGAAGATGTGGAGCCTGGTGTTGTGCAATACTGATAATTTGGAACATAATCTGTATGCCTGTGACTGTCAACCGTTGTACTACTGTAAAATTGCAAACTCACAGCAGCAATGCCATAGTTGTTGACACTGACAAATGGTCTCATATTCTTATAGGTCCCTCTGGTTTGACAGCAAGACAGCAGACCCATGCTGGTGAGTGTTCTACATTTAATATAGCAAATAACATGTGCATGTCATAGGTGAGTTGTAGGCCATAAACACATGTAAAACACCTACACATAATGCATGCTGTGCATGTTTTCTGTGGTACTATGCACATCCCAGTAACATGAGTAGCTGCCTCAAACACATGCTATACACAGAGCATCTCAAACAATTGTGGTACACTGTAGTGGACATTGTATAGGCAGAGTCAATACACATGCACACAACATACACCACTTTGTCATATGCAGTATGTGTTAATATGATACACATGGCATATTTAGATACCTGCTGTAAGGTCAGACACCAGTATCCCAAATGTCATCCACACAGCACACATACTATACCTGAGGGGTAGAGGCCTATCATGGGGCGGTGCAACACTTTTCAACAAACAACACATTCATGTTAGGCAATGCTCCCTATTGAACACCTTACATACCCATGTAACAACTGCCTGTGAAATGGTTAATGTAGCCACAGTGCTGCAGTTCAGGTACAGCAAGATAGTTGCAAGTGTGGCACACATTAGTGGCCTTGCGTGACTACATGATGCTGCCTGATGATGGCTCATGGTACTACACTACATCCAGTTACAGTAACTACAGTACTACACATAGCATTCATTGCTATACACCTGACAGTTGTGTGCATCCAGCCATGGTATGTATACCTGTGAGTGATGGTGCACAGGACATTGAAAAGCATTTAATACTTGCACAGCAACGTTGTGTCCATGTACACATTGTGTTCCAGGGTGAGGCCAATCATTGAACAACACACATGCATCAAATACATGTATACTGTTAATAACAAGGACTCTCTACACTCGCACTGCATGCTTTTGTGCAACACACATCCTGCATGCTGACATGTGCGATAGGAATCTTTGGCTTGTAATACTGTACTCCACCATCAACCACTAATGGGTATGTTCTGGATTACTGTTGGTGTGCATGTGTGTGTGTGTGTGTGTGTGTGTGTGTGTGTGTGTGTGTGTGTTTGTGTGCGTGTGTGTCTACTTTAGTGAGTAGTGTATTTGTGTTCATGTGTTCATGTGTGCATGTGTGCATGTGTTCATGTGTGCATGTGTGCATGCGTTCATGTGTTCATGTGTGCATGTGTTCATGTGTGCATGTGTTCATGTGTGCATGTGTTCATGTGTTCATGTGTGCATGTGTTCATATGTTCATGTGTGCATGTGTTCATGTGTGCATGTGTGCATGTGTTCTTGTGTTCATGTGTGCATGTGTGCATGTGTGCATGTGTGCATGTGTTCATGTGTTCATGTGTGCATGTATGCATGTGATCATGTGGCCATGTGTGCATGTGTTCATGTGTGCATGTGTTCATGTGTTCATGTGTTCATGTGCTCATGTGTGTATATGTTCATGTGTGCATGTATGCATGTGTTCATGTGTGCATGTGTGCATGTGTGCATGTGTTCATGTGTTCATGTGTTCATGCGTGCATGTGTGCATGTATGCATGTGTTCATGTGTCCATGTGTGCATATGTTCATGTGTTCATGTGTACATGTGTGCATGTGTGCATGTGTTCATGTGTGCATGTGTTCATGTGTGCATGTGTTCATGTGTTCATGTGCTCATGTGTGCATATGTTCATGTGTGCATGTGTGCATGTGTGTTAACATCATGTACAGATTGTAAATTGTGTTTCCTGTCTTCCTCTCACAGGTGCTAAGGATGTGTTGGTTGAGTGCAGCAGGGAACCTGAAGACACTGCCACAAATAGTGGAAATGATGATACATGTGTTGTGGCACAGGCAGGTTTGACAGAGTCTGTCATTGGGCCACCAATCGACAGTACACAGCTTTCCAACCCATCTATGCACACATTCATGCTGCCAATACATCCCTCATCACCAATGGCCTTATCTGAGGGACAGCATACAGTAGGCATTAACCAGGATAGTGTGGTATCTATAGCACATGCATCCTCTCACAGCAGCTATACCCAGATTCCTGGAATGTTACCACATAGGCGGATGTCTAGGTGTTCTCACGGGAGCACTCCTGGTCGTAATGTCCCTGGCAGATGTGCCCTCACAGGTCTTACAACCTCAGGTATGTTCTGGGCTGTAATGCAGGCACAGGCACATATGGAATGGTACACCAGACAGGGACTAAGGGCGCAGAGGGCCCATAACACTGCTATCAATGACAGTATCCATGACCTTGCCGGTGCCGTCCATCATTACACCGAGGACATTGCTAGACATTGGGGGGAGACATTAGATGTCCTCCGCAATGTCGTCCATGTGCCAGGACAGTGCAGGATGGCTGAGACATCGGCGTGGATGTATGTCAGCAACATCATTGGCTGGCAGTCATCGTGGACAACGCACAAGTCACAGCCGCTCTCGTAGTGGCAGTACCAGCCCCAGCAATTTTGGGACTGGGCTGTCAATAGACTGTCATAAAAGACCACATGCACAAGGCTCTGGCCAGTCCAAGCAGGGACATGTTTCCAGTTGACATCCCTCTGCCTCTGATGATAGTACCCAGTCTGGCTTAGTACCCGATACTGTCCGTTGCACCCCTGCCAGGCACAGGTACTGTGTCAGTGGCCAGAGATGGTGATCTGTACAGCCTGGCAGGTACAGTCTGTGGCTGACCCACAACCTTCTGTATATGGCAGCCACATGGTGGAACTGTGTGCATGCAGACACACACACATAAACCAAACACCTAGGGCTTACACATACACACACACACATTACATCAACATTGACCCATACTGTACTGTTGTCCCTCACACACACACACACACACATACATGTCAATTGTATGGGTCAATGTCGGGCTCTGGCAAACCAACAACACACCCTGTGCATATGATGAAACTGTGTCACCTCCTATCATCTGTAACATTGATGCAGAAACAGGCAAACATGTTGCTGATGCACAGGGTGACTTTATAGCAGTGTAGCAATGTTAGCATGTTGTCAACAGTACAGTGTAATGATATCCTTGTAGGTATAGCTGAGCAGGCATGATGCATTAAAGCCATGATTATCAATGTAGTATTGTTTACAACAGTGTTATTTTTAAAAATGTATTGTCTGCCCATGTGCCACTTGGCTGATGCATGTAGTTTTGGCAGCATGTGTTGGTGAGTGGACAGTATGTGTGAGATGTGTGCAGTACAGATTTGCAGGTGTACATTTGTGAACATGGTGGAGGGGCACTGTCTGCATGTACGTGCATAGTGGACACATGGGAAGGGTGACATGCCCCTTATTACACAGTGTCAACACTTCATAGTTTCTATTGGTGGCCAGTATGTATTTTAATACATATATGTTTTAACTTGGGTACACATGTGTGCATGACATGGTTTGACACTATGCTGTGTGTGATACTGTTACTATCTGTCATTGGTTTGCATTCTGGTAGTATATACAACCTCAACAACCTGACTATAACCAATCGTTAGATGATGTCTTGACAACTGACACACAGATGTAGGAAACTCAGTAGCATTTGGATCCTTCCGGTACTATACTATGCCAGTAACCAGTGGTATTGACCACCACCCATTCCTGGGACAACTCCTGTTTGGCATATAGCCCTCTTAGGTACAAGCAAACACACTAGGGATATGTCCGTCCACATCTGGAAATGCATACAGTGGCCTACAATGCATTCTACAGATGAGACACGTATCCTTCACAAGGGTATCATACAGACCGATACCTGTTGTCCAACTCATGCTGTAAAGCTTTAAGCCAACTATAGCATAGTCATCCACATTTACTAAACATAGTATCCCAACAGTACCACATAGGTAGTAGCCCCTAACATGTAGAATGGGTACCGATGTGTACATACAGCCAAGTGTTATGTCATCTGTCTTTTGGTATTCACATTTCCATAGGTATTCTGAAGTCCCTCAGTGTATCGCATAAGAAATAAGGGGTCTGTATGCATATCCACAAAGTTGTTGTACACCTATAATGAATGTCCATTACTGACGGACTTTGTTGTGTTTGAACATGTCTGAAATATACCCCAGGCATGAACCCTCACTCACACTATTCTATAGAAACTGTCATGGGTGTGTGTGGCACAGATGACCTAGGCCACAGATCACTACAGTGGCTGGCCTTGTCACAAACATACATATGTGACCGAAGGTCTGAGAAGCAGCAGCACAATCTGTCAAAGGTAACTGATGTATTCATGTAGAAAGCAGGCTTCACACCTATGAACTAATTGAGGTCACATGTACATATATGTATTTGCCACACAGATACCTGAAGTGTGCAATGCACATACTGTTGTTATGCTGATATGTCATACAGTAGTAAAAGCTAAACCCACAACCTATTGACCTACAGTATCACACACGCAGCAATTGCAGGATTCAAACCCCTACCTAACTACATTATGATACTAAAGAGATTCGCATTAACACAATGTGCTATATGCTTCACTGGGAGCTTTCATTTCCACTGCTATATTTGTAGGATGCTGACAACATCAGACTTGCCAAAGAGGAATATACCACTTTTAAGGTGTTTTCCGAGTCTCCAGAAAGGGCACTCTTCTCAAAGGAAATCACACACACACACACACACACACACACACACACACACACACACACACACACACACACACACACACACACACACACAGCAATTGCAATATTCAAATCCCTACTTAACTAGGTTATGATACTAGAGAAATACACATTAACACAACGCGCTATATGTTTTATTGGGAGCTTGCATTTCCACTGCTATGTGTGTAGGATGCTGACATCATCAGACTTGCCAAAGAGGGATATACCACTTTTAAGGTGTTTTCCTAGTCTCCAAAAAGGGCACTCCTCTCAAAGGAAATTACACAGCAATATACACACACCCAGCAATTGCAGGATTCAAATCCCTACCTAACTAGGTTACGATACTAGAGAGATATGCATTAACATGACTCACTATATATTTGAGTGGGAGCTTTTATTTCCACTGCTATATTTGTAGGAAGCTGACATCATCAGACTTGCCAAAGAGGAATATACCACTTTTAAAGTGTTTTCCTAGTCTTCAAAAAGGGCACTCCTCTCAAAGGAGATCACACAGAAACATACACACCCCTCAAACACACACTCAGTAATTGTAGGATTCAAGCCCCTACCCAACTATGTTATAATACTAGAGAGATACGCCTTAACATGACACGCTATATGCTTTACTGGGAGCTTTCATTTCCACTGCTATTTCGTAGGATGCTGACATCATCAGACTTGCCAAAGAGGGATATACCACTTTTAAGGTGTTTTCCTAGTCTCCAAACAGCGCACTCCTCTCAAAGGAAATTATACAGAAACATACACGCAGCAATTGCAGGATTTAAACCCCTACCTAAATAGGTTATCTAGAGAGATACGCATTAACACGCCACGCTATATACTTTGTTGGGAGTTTTTATTTCCACTGCTATATTTGTAGGATGCTGACATCATCAGACTTGCCAAAGAGGAATATACCACTTTTAAGGTGTTTTCCGAGTCTCCAGAAAGGGCACTCTTCTCAAAGGAAATCACACACACACACACACACACACACACACACACACACACACACACACACACACACACACACACACACACAGAGCAATTGCAGGATTCAAATCCCTACTTAACTAGGTTATGATACTAGAGAAATACACATTAACACGACGCGCTATATGTTTTATTGGGAGCTTGCATTTCCACTGCTATATTTGTAGGATGCTGACATCATCAGACTTGCCAAAGAGGGATATACCACTTTTAAGGTGTTTTGCTAGTCTCCAAAAAGGGCACTCCTCTCAAAGGAAATTACACAGCAATATACACACACCCAGCAATTGCAGGATTCAAATCCCTACCTAACTAGGTTACGATACTAGAGAGATATGCATTAACACGACTCGCTATATATTTGAGTGGGAGCTTTTATTTCCACTGCTATATTTGTAGGAAGCTGACATCATCAGACATGCCAAAGAGGAATATACCACTTTTAAAGTGTTTTTCTAGTCTCCAAAAAGGGCATTCCTCTCAAAGGAGATCAGACAGAAACATACACACCCCTCAAACACACACTCAGTAATTGTAGGATTCAAGCCCCTACCCAACTATGTTATAATACAGAGAGATACGCCTTAACATGACACGCTATATGCTTTACTGGGAGCTTTCATTTCCACCGCTATATTTGTAGGATGCTGACATCATCTGACTTGCCAAAGAGGGATATACCACTTTTAAGGTGTTTTCCTAGTCTCCAAAAAGCGCACTCCTCTCAAAGGAAATTATACAGAAACATATACACAGCAATTGCAGGATTTAAACCCCTACCTAAATAGGTTATGACACTAAAGAGATACGCATTAACACGCCGTGCTATATACTTTGTTGGGAGTTTTTATTTCCACTGCTATATTTGTAGGATGCTGACATCATCAGACTTGCCAAAGAGGAATATACCACTTTTAAGGTGTTTTCCTAGTCTCCAAAAAGGGTACTACTCTCAAAGGAAATCACACAGAAACATATACACCCCCCCACACACACACACACTCAGCAACTGCAGGGTTCAAACCCCTACCTACCTATGTTATGATACTAGAGAGATACGCATTTACACGATGCACTATATGCTTTACTGGGAGTTTTCATTTCTCCTGCTATATTTGTAGGATGCTGACATCATCAGACTAGACATGGTAATGTGTTGCACTTTGTTTTATGCAATCCCAGGACTAAGCTATGGGGGACAGCTGGTGTTACCAGCTTGAACAGGACTCCACAATTCTTACCTTGTGTGATCTATCTGTGGCCCAGTTGCCAATCCATCAGATGATAATACATATTTATGCACAGGTTGAAGATTTTGTGGATACAACATGTGTCTGGGATGTTGGAAAAGGGCTATTCAAAGTTTATGTGGGACGTGTGTAGCTTATTTCATTGATGTATGTCCTGGGTGGCTGCCTTGCAAACAGTCTAGCAGGTTTGGGAACCATGATCTGCCCATGACCAAACCAAAGTTAGTAGGGTTGTGTTTGTAGGCTTCCAATAGCTCTTTTTATGACTTCAATCATGATGGACTCCATGGCCTTGCAGATCAGACTTCATAGGCTTATAAGACTATAGTTCCCATGGTCTGTTGTGCACCAACACGTGTGGCGTGTGCCATATGTTGCTGTAACCCATTCAACAGTTTCATATCCTGTACAGAGGGTGAGGCTCAACAGACTGTTCAGGTGCAGGGTCTGTTTCTTCTGCGTTCACTTATGACACATATAGGGAAACAATGTAATCCATTGATGCCATGTTTTCAGCTTTGGAAGGAGCTGTTTACCCATTCTACATGTGATATCTCCTGGTATGATGGTAGGGCCTTTTGTCAGTGGGAGGTGGGTATGTATGTATGGGCCTGTCTGACAGGATGTTGGCATTGTCAGTCATTTACAGTTGGCTCTGAATCAGGACATATATGACTGTACATTGCTATTTATGACATAGATGAAGGAAGTGTCATGGTTCTGTATGGACTCCTTCGCAGATACTCTTTCCATAACCTGGATTGGATAATGTTTGGAGTGCACATTGTTTATTGATGATACTGATTGCAGGTTTTTTATCTTCTTTGCTTTTCCACTTTCTATGAACAACCTAAGTATCTGTAGTACATATTTGATTATGACAGGGTTACAATATATTATATATGTGTCTCTTGTCATATAACTGTGTGCACAAGGCAGGATTGGTGAATAGTGAGAAGTTCCTGGGTTAACACATGCAACTGCCAGATATGTGTGGCCCACTGCTGTACTCAGACATGGCCTAAGTGTGTGAGCATGCCCAGTTTGGCCTTTCAGTATGTTGTTGCCTGACATTTGCCTCATTTATTCAAGTGTGTGAGCATGCCCATTGTGACCTTTCAGTATGTTGCTGTCTGAAGTCCACTACATTTGTTGACATATGTGAACACACCCAATATTAACATATATACTATATGTGTGTTGAAAATCAAGTTGTATTTTTACTGCAGGGCTCACCTTTGTGTCATAACTCTACAGGGATTATGGTGTGCCTGCAGGGTTTCCATGAGACACTTTGCGTAGACTTATCAACATTTCTTCATACAGGCTGACCAGTGAAATACTGTCATGGTTTAGTGGTTCAGTACTGTGACTATAGTGCACAGTATTCTGGGTTCGAGGACTGTCACTGCTTTATATTTTCATACTGGGCAGACCAGACTGTGTAAGGACCAGTAAAGCAAATATGAGCATGTTTACCTGCTTTTGCTCAACTATGCCCAACTTTGACCGAACTTGCCCAACATTGCTCAACATTAACCAACATTGCTGAACGTTGCCCATTATTGCTCAACATTGCCCAAAGTTGTGCTACATAGTGTGTGCAATTTTGTTTACATATACTAAATACTGGTAAATGCTGTTTAGCACTGCTTTATATTGCTTAAAACATGGCAATCATGCCTCAGGTGGTGCTGCAGGGCTGCCTATGTCGGATGCACATAGTAACCCTCTGTATACATGTTTGTAAACAGGTAGTGTCAAGTTAGGCACTCCTTTTACTATATGTGCGAGTCAGAGAGAGGTATAATTTCCAGGGTTCCTACTGAGCCAGTGTATGTGCTATGCATTGCCTCTTTGCCAAGGCCAAAGCATACTGGGCACGCCTCCTTCTGCCTACTGGGGCAGGCTCAGGTTGTTCCTCCTCCGAGTCACACTCTGCCTGTGATGGCCTTGGCAATGGTAGGGGGCTGTTTGGCCGGGCCTTATGCTGCTCCTGCTGCAGCTGTTTTCGCAGGATCATATTATGTAGCATAGCACATACCATGACTATGTGGGTACATGTAGTTGGTGAGTACTGCAGGCTCCACCAGATGTGTCCAGGCACCGGAACCGTGACTTGAGCAGCCCAAACACATGCTCAATTACATTTTGTGTTTGTGCGTGTGCCTCATTATGGCATTCCTGTTCAGGTGCGTGTGCATTTCTGATGGGTGTCATCAGCCACGTCTCCAGTGCATATCCAGCATCCCCCACTAGGTGACCATGAGGGATGTCCCCATTGGCAAATGTCTGGTACAGCTGTGCCAGATGCCAGATATGGGAACCATGGTAGCTTCCAGGGCAGCCAGCACACACATTCATTATTATGCCCTGGGCATCACACACGACCTGGCAGTTGATGGAGGGGAAGCCCTTGCAGTTAAAGTAGGCCCTAACCCGCTCACCAGCTGGTGCTTTGATGCATATGTGCATGCAGTCTATTGCACCCACTACCTCAGGGTATTCCGCTATTTGCTGGAAAAGATGCATATTGCTGGCCAATACCTCACAGGAATTGGGGAAATATACATGATCACCGACATGTCCTGACATGGCATTCAGAAACTGGTGCAGTACCCTGAATGCTGATGCCTGTGAAATCTCCATCATATCACCAGTTGGTCTCTGGAAGGTACCTGTTGCTAGTATTCTTAGGCCAACACATACCTTGGTTTCCACTGGGATGTGTTCCCCTCTGTTGGTTCTGTGTGTGAGGTGTGGCCTGCACAGCTCAACAATTTGCTGCATGAGGTCTCTGTCCACTCTATAGCGCTTCACTATCTCCAGCTCATGTAGCCCCTGGTAGGTTACCCAGGGCCTGTACACTCTTCTCTGTCTTCTCACTGTGGGTTGCTCAGCAGCATTCGCATTGTCACCACCCTCAGCATGTTGCATATGTTGCCTTATAACAGCAATGGCAGCCCCTAACATTTCTTTGTCTCAGTAAAGCTTTTTAAGTTTTCACTTCTCTTAGCTTACTGCAGTGTTGCAGTTTCTCTGAGAAAAACATAGTGAAAAGTTGCTTGCAGAGTTTTAAGTGCTGGGCTGGGCTGGGCTGGGCTGGGCTAGTGTACTGCCTGTGTAATTGGCTGATTCTGATTGTTTTCACCTGCTAGCTCTGCTAGTTCTCCTTGGTTAACTTCCTATTATTTGTTGTGCTTCCTTTTTCCTTTCTGTTTCCACAGGGGGCAGCGCCACCCAAAGAAGTGCAAACACACGCACACCAGCTCACACTCGTGCACACAAGCTTACACAGCCTAGCACTTGCTGACTCCTGCTTGAATGTGCACACACAGGCGCAAACGCGCTTACACAGATTTCAACAAGCTTATACTTGCTTACTCCAGCTTAAACACGCGCACACAGTCTTACTCGGATTTACAGGCATGCACCCACTCACAAAAATGTTGCAGGCACTTCTGCAAGAAACTTTAGTGTTATCCACTGCATACACCTTCAATTTCTTGCCTTTAGCTAGGATAGCTGTTGACATGCCTCTTCCAGTGATGAGTAACTGACAGCAAACACATGCCACTCTGCTCCAATGAGCTTACATTCTTTCATACATACCCCCCTCATGATGCCACCTATCTTCTACTCTGATACTCCCCTTATCCTAGTCTTACACTCCACGGACTTTGCTCATATGCCATGTAAAATTGGGATTCACTATCCTTACCCTCATTTGCATAGGATTGCCTACTAATACTTGGTTACATCTCTTAGGCTGAGCTTCCCCCCTTAGCAACCTCTACTCAGTAGCCATGTTGTCTTCAGCCTGCCATTCACTTGCATGGCAGTTGGATATTTAGAACAAAATCCCTATTTATGGCTTTTATTTATTTTTTTCATGGTTTTTAGAGCGCAGCACTTTTGTGCGGTGCTGCGCTATGCTTAAACTTCGGAGATCGAGGTAAAAAAAATATTATTTTTTTTTTATTTTGCAATGGGTAAAATTGTCAATGGCCATATATTTGGCCATTGGCATGCTTCCTCAACTAGATGCATCCTTTATTTTGAGCTGTCATGGCTCCGTTTTGCTATTTGCAGAATGCTACTCAGTTGACAACGAGTACATTTCTGCAAATAACACTACTCTTACTCGGACAGGTTAGGGTTTCCTGGATCGCAAATTTACCTCATTTGCATAGCTTTCAGCAACAAATGAGGTAATTTGCATAAACTAACCATGTCTGTGTAAGACTTGTTTTAGGAGCTCCCTTGCACGCCCCTGCTGGCTGTTCCTGGATCACTCGGCAGACATGTTGGCTGCATGGAGTCTTACTCTACTCTTAGACTCCGTGCAAGCCTTTGTGAATCCGGCCCTTAGTTAACGCTTTCGCAGAGGTTTTTGCTTCATCAGATCAATCAAATACTCTGGAGAGGTTCGCTATTTTTTTAATAATCTGTTACCTAAAAAGCTGTCCTTAGTTTAGGTGAAATATTAAACATTTTGAGTGAAATCTTAATCATATTTTTATTTATTTTCCAGATCTTTTCATCTTGGTAAATGTTATGCCAAATCATTATGCTAGTGACTTGATTACAGTTCAGCTAGCATACTTTTAATTTCCTGATGTATTGTGGTTAAATGTTTTTGCCTCAATGCATTGTTCAGGCCTAAAATTTATCCAGTGACCTCTTTTATGGTGCTCATAACCCAACATTTTTTAAATGTAAGAGTATCCGCTTTTATGGAGTTTTATAGCAAATAATAATTTCTGCTACAGTGCAAGATTATTCATTACCCAAATATTTTTTGTCAAAAATAACCTCATACATTTATAATATTTATAACTGACCATTTCCCCTGTTGAGGGTGTTCCCAACTCAGATGTTTTTTTTTTTTTATAAAAACTGTGTCATATGTTTCCAGTGTTTATATTTTTCCTGCGCATGTATAAATGTTTGTGATGACTGCTTATAAGGGGATCATTCCATATAAAAGCAGAAAAAGCATACAATAAAATGCCTTTTAAGATCATAGAGTTGTTAAAATGAGGATGCTCATCTATCACAAAATAAATAAATAAGAGCTTTTTTTAACTAAATATGTGAGACTCACTGTGGAGATAATTCTTTGTACGATCCAGTTTTAGGAATTCTAATTGACCCAGCACTTCAGGCAATCTGAGGTGTAGTTTACTCTACCAGAAGTGGATTCTTAGTACCCTGCCTCCTTGAGGCTGAAGGAAACATTTAAAATGGGTTATTGGTTAGGCTAGTAATTTTATTTTATTTTTATTTTATTTTACATTTGTTAACCAGTATAGTCCATCTGGATACATGTCCATTTTCTGCGGAGGCCGAGGGAGGAAAGCTCCAAAGAGACAATTTACAAGACATACAGACAATGCTTAAAAACATATTTCAACTAGGTCAACTAAGAGTATCTAGTTGAGAACACATATTAAGTGTCATGCTATAGACAGGTACAGTTATCACTAGATTTATAAACAACAATAAAGCAAGCAAACTAACACAAATATGCTCTTATTCTTTTGTTGTGGAGTACAAGTTTATGCAGGTGAGTCAAGGGACTATGTATTAAGGCAAGAGTTGCATTAGTATAGGCTTGGGACTGGAGTTAGTCTGGTGTGGAGCAAGGACATAGCTATTTGTTATTTAGATGACATTTGATAGACCTTTTAAATGTAGGTAGGGAAGATTCTAGGGTTATAGATGCAGGCAGGGAGTTCCAGATTTCGGAAATATAAGAAGAGTAGAGGGAGTCACCAGCATGGTTGTGGGTTCTAGTAACTGTTAACAGTAACTTGTCTGTGGACTGGAGTTGCCTAGGACAGGAGTACTGCTGGATTATGTTACTTAATGAAGGTGTTATATGTGGTTGGAAGAGCAGCTTGTGAGTGATGATCAGTTGATTATAGATTAGTAAATTTGGCAGTTCAAGCCAGACCAATTCCTTTAGGTTGTGACAGTGATGGGATCTGAAAGAGCTGTTATTAGCAAATTTGGCTATCTGATTGTAGCAGGTGGTCATGTTGTTGGTTTCTGTTTTGGATAGATTGGTCAAGACTGAAGATGCATACAGTAGTGTTGAGAGAAGGTGGATATGAGCCATTGTGGATCTAGTGTTATGGGTCAGGAAGGATTTATGTTTGTAGAGACTATCTAGCTTTTTGTTTGTATTTTTAATAGCCAGGTTAATGTGTATATCAAATTTTAAATTGCTATCAATGGTAACTCCTAGTAGTTTTGTGTGGGATTTAAATGAAATAGGGGTACCATTTTTGGAGTGAATGGTGAAGGAGGAGATAGGAGTGGTAGTTTGTGAGGGATGAAATAGTAGAAGCTTGTTTTTTGGGGGGGGTTTAAGAATTCATTGGGGAGGGAATCTGCTCCTAGTGTTGGTTTTAATTGGGAGAGTAGTTTTCTTATGTAGGAGGTTGGGATGGGTTGTAGCTTAAAAGTGGGACTGTTGGATGTAGGGTGGTCACTTGTATTGGCAGTGGGCTGCTTTTGTGCTAGGGCAAGTACAGTTTCATTAAAGAATATATTGAATGATTCAGCTGTTTTCTTTTGTTCGACCTGTAGTTGGGGGTGGGGCAATGGTTTTGGCAGGGTGTAGAAACTTGTTTAAACCTGCCCAGAATTTCTTAGGATTATTCGTGTGTTGCTTTTGATGGGTAATAAAGTAATTTCTTTTATCTTGCATGACTAGTTTCTTGGTGATATTTCTAATCTGCTGGTATGCTTGTTGTGTTCTAGGGTTTTTGTTAGACCTCCAGGTTGTCCAGGCTCTATTCCATTCTGTTTTTTTTTTGCCTAGTTTCCCTAGTTAACCATGGAACTGTGTTAGCTTTAACTCTTGGAGTACTTACGGGGCATACCTATTCAGTATTTCTAAGAACGTGGAGTTGAAGTGTTTGGTGGCTTCATTTAGTGGTAGGTAATACAGTTCAGACCAGTTGTATTGCTTTAGCTCTTGTGTGAAGTTAGTTGGGTTAAATTGTTTTTTGTTCCTGATTGTTTGAAGTAGTGAGGTTTAGGGGTGGTGGGAATTATATTTAAGTAAGAAGGTAGTTTTATGGTCACTTAATGAGTCAGGAAGGGTGCCTGCTAAGAAGGAACAAGGTATTTTATTTAGTAAGATCCAGTCTAATAGTGTTTCCATTTTACTATTTTTGGCTATTCTAGTGGGCTGTTTGATTACTTGAGAGAAGGTTAGCAGGTTGATATGGTTAGTGGGTGCTTGGGAGGCGCATGTGAGCCAGTCTATATTAAAGTCTCCTAATACAATGGTCTCTTGAGGCATGGATTGTGATAGCCATTGAAGTAATGTTTCCATGGTAGGGATATTATTGCCTGGGATGGGAGGGGGGTATAACCTGTTACTAGGTTGATGTTTTTTTTTGTTACATATTTTAAGCCTAGTTAAGTGTATTTCTGCCTTATCCAAAGGGGGCATGGATATCTCATATTTAGTTATAGTCTGAGTATTTTTGTAAAGCAGGGTAATGCCACCACCCTTTTTCTTTAGTCTATCTTGCTTAAGGGTACTGTACCCAAGTGGAAGGATCTATGCATCTTTGGTAGATGGCTTAAGCCATGTTTCTGTTAAACTGACTAAACCTAGGTGATATTGTGAGATTAGAGTATAAAGCTCATGTATTTTATTGTTTATGCTCCTAATATTTAGATTTAGTAGGAGTAAACTATTTAATGGCCTGATATTAATTTGGGTTAGATTGGGAAGCTGTTGTGCTTTAGTCAGATGATTTACATCATTAGGCCCTGGGTTTGGGTGGATATCTCCAGGATTTAGGAGTTGTTGGTTGTTTTGCAATAATTTAACTATTTTCTGTAGTATTGTTAGGTATTTATGGGTTGCTGTTGATTTGGGGTAGGTGGTGATGGGTTTAAGATGTGTATAGCTTATGGTAGTAGTGTTGAATAAGGTGGGGTTTATTGTTAGGGAGTAATTGGTTGGGATGGGAGAGATAATGGTAGTGGATTTATGGGTAAGGGGAAGCTGTTTTGTGCAGGGTAGTTGTATGAAGTGATGTGGTAGATACATGCTAAGAAGAGTAGTAGGGTCATTGGCATGAAGAAAGTCTTCAAGGTTAAAGAGTATTGTTAATTGTGTGGATTTTGTAGGAATGAGTTGAACAGATGTATCAGGGTTGGGAGGGATAGGAGTGGTTGTTGGATCTGTAAGGGGGTGGGAGGGATGTGGATTGGATGTTGGATGATCAGGGGAGGGGCTGGATAAGTATAAATGTAGTTGCTGTGGGAGTGGGTGGGAATTGGGGGTAGGGTAGAGGAACGGAATGAGCCTGTAGGGCAAATGGAGTGAGCTAGAACAAATGAGGAGAGTGCAGCACAAAAAGTATCAGCAATGGTAGCACTATAACTAAGTTAAGTGGGTAATTAAATGATTGCTGTAAGGGAAGAAAAAAACTAGATTAACAAACTGAAAAAAGAAGTTTGTGATTTTAGCAAGGAAGGGAGTGGATATATAAGAGTTTAAGGAGGTAGGGAGTATGAATTAGATAAAAATACCACTGGCTTTTGGTACTAAAACCTCAGGAGATATATTGTAGTACTAGCTAATTTGCTTGTAGGTGCTGCCACCTAGTGGTATAAGAAGGATAGCAGGCAGAAGAGTTAAATATGTCTTAGTTTGTTATAATTGATTAACAGGGTTTAAAGACTGGACGGGGGAGTGTAGTATGCAGTCTGCGGTAGGCTGCTGAAAGAATGCACACTTGGGAGGGTAGACAAATGGATATTAAAAAGTAGCTTAATTGGCTAGTTTATAGGTAATTTCTTTTGGCTACATACATTCACAAAAAGTTTGTATTTGGGAGTCCACACAGTAGATTGCTTATTACGTGACCCAGGCTAGCAGGCAAATTCTGGGAGTCTTCTGGGTTTAGGCAGGAGGTAGTCCTTTTGAATATATTGGCAGGGAGGGAGCACCAGAGGTACATTACTGTAAAAAGAGAGAGAGAGACACAGTGGGTTAAGTTAAGTAAGAGCAATGAATAATGAGAATAAAGGGGTAAGGTGAAAGATTAGACAAATAGTCAGAGGAGGAGGATAGTCTGTTAACATACAGTAAGTAATGAAAGACAAGGGATAGAAAGTAGGTGAGGGGTAGAAATAGCTGGGAAAGTAGGTTCGGGAGGTGATAATAGATAGCATTAGATATGGTTAAAGTACAACACAGAGGCAGGCAATATTAGAGACTCAATTAACAACAATTTAGTCGCTTTACAGTCCAAGCTTCAGAAAACAAATGCAAGTTTGGCTGTATAAAACACTAGTAAGAAACATTCATTCAGTGTGATACAGTATAAGACACACATTAATAAAACACTCTCTCTATGGAGAAATACATTTCTAGTAAAAAAACAATCACTCTACAGCCCAGCGAAATTATAAGCACCCCAAGCCCAAGAAATTGTACCATATAGAAAAAAAAACTATTGCTATAGTTTTAAAAATAGGTCAGGTGTTATTTAAGCCTTACCAGTATGCAACTGTCTCTATTTGCATTTAAATCAATATTGTTATTTGGCTGTCGACATGGGTGTGTGTAACACTTCAGATATTGCTCCTTTAGGAGAGAAAAATCAGGCATATATGACGCCTAGTAGTTAGTGCACTTTAGCTATTTAGCTAGTACAGCCTTTACCGCTAAAAGTTAAAATAATAAAAGATCATCAATAGCCAGATCATAATTGTTCCCCAAGGGAGCCCCTTTGAATGAGACATCTTCAGCATATGCACCTCCCTATGGTCGGCACTACTTGACTAGTCAGCTTGTACAATTCTTTCCACTAAAAGTAAAAAGACAGAAAAAGACAAACAATAGCCAAAACAGAAAAACGATCCCCAGGAGCGAACCCAAAAAAGCAATTGGTAGTTTTTTCACCTTCACTAAATTGCCGCCAGGGAACACTATTATTCCCTTATCTGTTTCAAAGGTAAAGCACAATTCAGCTGTTTTATCAAAATAAATCACGAACAAAAAGAGCAGCTGGTAGTTTTGTTCACCGTTACTATATTTTCGCCAAGGAGCACTATTTTTCCCTTTGCTGTTTCAGGGTAAGACACAATCAGCTATTGTTTCAACTGTGACTCGTACACTTCCAATTGAACAACTATCTTTTGCACATGTGGTGCTCAGCGAGCACATATTTAAAGGCAAGTACACTGTACCCATTGCTTTTCCATAGTTAAATCACAATTCAGCTGTTTTTTCTACTTAAATCACTTACTCTTTCAGCTAACAAGTATATAGCACATTAGGTGCTCTGCGAGCTCCTAATCCATTAAAGACAAGCACACTGTACCCTTTGCTTATCCAAAGTTAGAACACAATTCAGCTGTTTTTGTCATCCAGTTGAGCATCTCTGATTTATTCCTTCTGAATCCCAGGATAGGGTCTGGTTCCCTCCAAATCCCAAGCAGAATAAAGTGTGTATCACAAAATGAATGACTGAATAAATAAATACCCACTGCTACAGAAAAAAAAATCATCAGCTTCCAGGAAATTCTCTCTCCTGAACATGTGCAGATTGCTAATTTTCAAATAAAATAAGTAAGTTGTATGTATGTTTGTGTTTGTGTGTGTGTGTGTGTGTGTGTGTGTGTGTGTGTGTGTGTGTGTGTGTGTATGTGTGTTAATGAGATTCATTTTATTTTGTTCTGTATTAAAGAAAACATTAACATTGCATTAAAACAGAAATATTTAAAAAAAATAATTTAAACAGTGCTATTTTACATCCATTTGGTAAAAACTTGGAGTAGTAACGTGACCACAGGATGCTACCATAGAGGAAGAAAGATATTTTCCCCCATACTACCCCTTCAGGACACACAGCTTATCTTGTAGGGCTTAAATGGGCTGGTGTGGAGTTTTTAACTGCAAACCATACCTCTCAACTTCTTAGTGCAAGAAATCTGGACAAAATTTAAAACAATGTGGGGACGAAGCCCCAAAATAGAAACAATATTTAACTATTGCTTTTACAAACAGAGATATTTGCTAGAATAACAGTATGTGTGTTAGCATGTATTTATTGAAGGATAAGAAGTCTGAAACTCAAACGTGTGTCATTATTTATTGAATTCAATCCTCAGTGATTGGCCAGTAATCCAGAAATTTTATGAGGAATCGACCAAAATATGCAAAATATGAGTCAAAAACTCTTGACTTTCTGCAACATTTTGGAAATCTCATTGGTATACTGAAAACAGAGCCCATATAATGGGCATAATTAATTATTGCTGATTATTGCTGATATTAATACACATCTGCAGGAGTCTGAACCCAAATAAATGTCTATCTAGCCCAAACACAGTAAATTAAAGACAATCTGAGTAATCAAGAGTAGAGCATTAGAAGGAAGAAATGTGTTAAGCTTGAAAAGCAGTGGTTGAAAGCAAAGATGCAATCAGATTCCTGCCTGTACAGGTCCCTAAAATGCTCTAACTAGATCCTAATGGTAAAACTAAACTAAGCATTGAAGCAACACACTGATCTGCAACCAGCACTACAACTGAACCACAAACAAAATTATACAGAGACCATTTTTTTCCTGCTGCAGACAGAAAAAGGTGGTCTTTGTTAAGGCATGGTAACAGAATCCCTTAGCTTTTCTCTGCTATAAAGTATGCTAGAATAATTACTTTTCCATAGCAGTCATAGAGAAGCACAGATGCTTGTGACCAGTAATAAAGATGCTAAAGCAGAAAAGGCTTCACACTATTACTTTGTTTCTTACTAAATTTTCTCTATCTTTCTATTGGTTGTGTAGACAAGCTTGTTCATGTACTAAACTACAAGAACGTTTTGACCACATTTGTAGATCTTAAGGAAGATAAAGCAAAACGAGTGACATGACCGTGGAAGTAAAGCTGGTGATAAAATCCTTTATTGAATAAAATCCAAAAAGATTCAAGAATAAAATTGAAACATGTTAAGAGTTCCCTTCAATGTCCAATGATAAGCGCTTTCAGAATAATCCTTCTTCAGATCATGATCTTAAAAATGGAGAACTTTGTTTAGAAAGGGAAAATAGCCAGTCAAAATTGTAATACTGAATGATGTCTTATTTTTGTAACCAATGGTCAAATACTGAATCGAAGTAAATAGAAAAAGATGTATCTCCTAATTCAACCAATAAAGAAATGTCTGATTTACATACAGACCAATAACGGGAGACTCTCATAGACCAATCAGTAAAGTTTTTTCACATAAGGCAACCCAGTGGTTAAGGAACGGGCCGTATATGGTGGTTACCAATAGCAGGAAACATTTCCTTGCAAGGGCCAATCAGTATGGCTTATCACATCAAATGACTAGTTATTGTAAGGCACTGTTGTGTCTGATGTAAACAAATAGTAGAAAATGTATATCACATTATAACCAATCATAAAATGTCTGATTTGCATACAGACCAATGATGGGGGGCTCTCACAAACCAATCAATATACTTTTTTGCATAGAGCAGTCCAATAGTTATAGAATCGTGTCTTGTATAGTAGTAACCAGTAGCAAAAAGCATTTCCTTGCAAAAGCCAAACAGTGTAGTTTATCACATCAAATGACCAAAAATTGTAAGGCACTGCCATGTATTGTATAAGGAAACACTTCAACAAGTAGTGTAAAGATTACTATCTTGCGTATACTTTTCCATCATTCCCACTTTGTTTACAATTCAAAGCCACAGAGCAAAACCTTTTACATAATATTGCCAATGATCAATTACACTGACGATGAAAATGAGAATAAATTGTTTACAGTCACGGAAAAGATCCATTTATATGATTCAACCAATAATGGTCATCCAATCAGTAAGGTTTAAGGGAAGGGCGCATCTTCTTCTAAACCAACCACTGGTAGTCTATTTATCAAAATCGATGTCAATGAACATATTGCCTTTAATTGAAGGTGGAATAATGGCTTCTTATCAACATTAATAAATTTGACATGCTCCTTCTTTTTAATTAATGGTCAGGTGCTTATCTTTAAGCATAGGTATTAATAGCACAATGGTTTAGGCCAGGTGGTTTATCTGATATTAGGTTGATAATCCATTTTATTTCTTTTTTTTTAGTAAGATTTGATATGTCACCTTGGTTTAGATTATGGTGTGTATTTTGGATGCCTTTAAACTTGAAAGTGTGTGTGGTAAACTGTACTACATGCTCAGCGAGTGCATTTTTAATATGAGAGGAGAGGAGAGCATAAGCTTCCTTGACGTGAAGATATTTTTTAACTCCAAAGGAAAGATTGGTACTACAATACATAGAAAACAGACATGGAGGAATCACTACCTTCATAAGAGTAGCCTACATCCCAGACATATTTTCAAAAACATCATGAAGAATGAAATAACCAGAATTTCCTGCTTATGTACTGAAGAGTATGATTATGAAAATGAAGTTAAGCATTTACAATCTAACCTCTTCAATAGAGGCTACTCTATTAAAGATGTCAGTGTTGATACAGATAGACTCAATGAAGTCAGAAAAACCAAGAGTTATCCTCATTTCCTTAACAAATCAAATGATAGAAATAATTTCTTTGTTAATACCAAAGCTAATGAGAAAAGATTGAATATGACCTTAACCTTTGCTAATGATAATTACCAAGTTTGTGATGTCACTAAGAAATATTGGCCCATCTTAACGCAAGACAACAAACTTCGTAATATAGTGTATACCTCACCACATGCCTATGATGTGATGCTTACTATGTGGGGAAAACTGATCAGAAATTCAAGAATAGAATTTTAAGACACCTACGTGACATCCGCAATAAAGATAATAAAAATGCACTTGCTGAGCATGTAGTACAGTTTCCCACACACACTTTCAAGTTTAAAGGCATCCAAAATACATACCATAACCTAAAACAAAGTGACATATTGAATCTTACTGAAAAAAAATGAAATAAAATGGATTATCAACCTAACAGCAGATAAACCACCTGGCCTAAACACCATTGTGCCATAAAGACCTATGCTTAAAGATAAGCGCCCAACCATTAATTAAAAAGAAGGAGTGTGTCAAATTTATTAATGTTGATAAAAAGCCATTATTCCAACTTCAACTAAAGGCAAAATGTTCATTGACATCGATTCTGATAGACTACCAGTGGTTGGTTTATAAGAAGATGTGCCTTCCCTTAACCCTTACCGATTGGATGACCATTATTGGTTGAAACATATAAATGGATCTTTTCTGTGACTGTAAAAAAATGTATTCTCATTTTTGTCAGTGTAATTGATCATTGGCAACATTATGTTAAAGGTTTTGCTCTGTGACTTTGAATTGTAATCAAAGTGGGAATGATGAGGAAGTATACGCAAGATAGTAATCTTTACACTACTTGTTGAAGTGTTTCCTTATACCATGCATGGCAGTGCCTTACAATTTTTGGTCACTTGATGTGATAAACTACACTGTTTGGCTTTTGCAAGGAAATGCTTTCTGCTACTGGCTACTACTATACATGACACGATTCTATAACTATTGGACTGCTCTATGTGAAAAAGTATATTGTTTGGTTTGTGACAGCCCCCCCATCATTGGTCTGTATGCAAATCAGACATTTTATGATTGGTTAAAATGGGAAATACATTTTCTACTATTTGTTTACATCAGACATGGCAGTGTCTTACAATCAGTGGTCATTTGATGTGATAAGCCATACTGATTGGCCCTGGCAAGGAAATGTTTCCTGCTATTAGTAACCATCACATACGGCCCGTTCCATAACCATTGGGTTGCCTTATGTGAAATAACTTTACTGACTGGTCTATGAGTGTCCCCATTACTGGTCTGTATGTAAATCAGACATTTAAATCCAAATTAGATCCAAACCAGACCAAGAACAAAATGATATATCCAAAGGCTCAACAGGAACAAAAAAATTGTTAATTCAAAATGACTTAAATAAAACTCTGTTTTAATGAAATGATAAAAAATTCCACATCAAGCGCTTTCGCCTGGAGGCATACCAGACTTTTTCAAGATGAAAAAGCCTGGTATGCCTCCAGGCGAAAGAGATTGATGTGGAATTTTTTATCATTTCATTAAAACAGAGTTTTATTTAAGTCATTTTGAATTTTTTGTTCCTGTTGAGCCTTTGGATAAATCAGACATTTCTTGATTGGTTGAATTAGGAGATACATCTTTTCCTATTTACTTTGATTCAATATTTGACCATTGCTTACAAAAAGAAGTCATCATTCAGTATTACAATTTTGATTGGCTATTTTCCCTTTTTAAACAAAGTTCCCCATTTTTAAGATCATGATCTGAAGAAGGATTATTCCAAAAGTGCTTATCGTTGGACATTGAAGGGAACTCTTAACACGTTTCAATTTTATTCTTGGATCTTTTTGGATTTTATTCAATAAAGGATTTTACTGCCAGCTTTACTTCCATGGTGGTGTCACTCGTTTTGCTTTATCTTCCTTTTGTTTACTAGTGTGACACCTTCCGCAGTTACAGGTACTTTTGCTCTTTCTGTATTTGTAGATCTTGGCAGCTGGCTACTGAGCTCAGAGCTTTCAGTGCACAAATGTACATGTGGATACCAGTTCTTTAGTAGCAGAATCTTTGAAGTTATTATGGCCCTCCAGACACTTTTGCCTTTCTTCCTTTTCTCCTCTCATATGTCTCTTATAGTAAAAACTGCAAGAAAGATGCAGCCAAGCTACAGTCTTCACTGGGAAATACATTAAGCCTCCTTGTATGGTGTACCCATAGGATATATGCAATTTCCTCTAAGGACTTACCAGATTTCTACCTACATGTCTTCTTAATGCCCATGATATTTTACTTGTTAAGTCTCACTCAGGCCAATAAAACCAAACCTCACTAGTAATAGACATCCAAGTTTCAGCATTTTTTCTGCCTCATCAATAGAGTATAGGTGGATTATATGGCTATATATTAGAAATAAAGAGCTTAAAATCATGTTGCTCTACATAAATATTAGGGAGTCTGCAAAATATCCTAAATAACATCCATACCAAATGGGAAAAGTTCACACAGGTAAACTCTTCAGCAAAAACAGCAATAAAGATGCAGTCAAGGTACAGTCGCCACTGTATAATTCCTTAACCCTTTAGAAGAGAAGAGTCTTCGGCAGTATAATCACATCCACCTATTTGTACTAGAGGTATAGCTGGCACTATTGTGTGATGGTCATTGTTAAAAGTTCTACATCCCACACTAATGGAAATGGTGAAGGCCACATCAGAAGTGCTCACTTTCAATTTCATAATCACTTAAAGTCCAATTTTACCCAGGGTTGCCAATGTGCCTCTCTTTCATGCTGAAACATGGAACAGTATCCCATTTAACCCAGATAAGAATAATGTTTCTCAAGTTTATGGATATAATGACTTCTTTGATTTCTTTGTTTTCTGCTCAGATGTTAACTTTACTCCTGAAGCAGTCATAAATCTGTGCACCTGAATATTGTTGCTTATTTCTATCACTTTCTACTACTGATCTCATCTTCATCCTTTCTTATGATATTTACGATGAACAGGATAACTTTACAGCCTCAGAACCTATCGTGTTTCTGACAATTATCTACAGGATGTCTTTGCAGAGCCAGTTCTCCTCCTGTAGAAATATGACACCAGTACTCAGCCTTAAAAGTTTTACCAATGGATTAGCATTGTAGTTAAAAGATTATTTGCTTTTTATTTCCAAATAAAATCTCATTTGTACAAATGCTTTGTCTGTACAAAAGAAAAATAAGAAAAAAAATAATTTGGCAAAAGTAGGGCAAGGTAAAACTATTACATTTTCTACTAGAGAATTGAGTTTTCATTAAAAGATGGTACATTAACTTTTTAGGAAAGTAAGAAAGTCCCATAAAACCAGGCTATAAAGTTGATATTTTTATACTATAAAAAGCAATTCTTATTTTGATGCATAATTCAATAGATATGATGGTTTACCCCAGCAAAATATTTTTTTTATTTATTCATTTTAGTTTGTAATGGTTGAGCAGTACTATATGCATTTTAAAACCTCATAAAAGCAGGTGATTGCTACTTTAGTGTTATGCTCTAGGTGCTTATCTTCAAATTCCAGAGCTGCAAAAAAGTAGGTAGGGTCTACACATAAAACTATTAATTGCTGTTAAGACTGCTTTCATGACTTCACAAGGCGAGATGAAGCACAGTGAGAAGGCTAGGATACTACTCACCCAACTGGTCAGTAAGAGACATTCATCTGAACAATAATCCACACATCCTATTAGCAAATTAAATTAAAGACATTCAAACTGAGAAAAATAATCCACTCACCCCAATGGCCAGCTAAAGACATTCAAACTGAGGATAGAAATCCACTAACAACATTGCTCTTAACCACAAGAATATTGACCCCTCCCCCTCAGGTTAACATTGTATAAGACTGAGATAGCTCTGTACTGCAAATAGTCTTTTGGAAAGAGTGCTATTCCATTGAATAAAACCTTTAAGACTGATTACTTGTGTCTTATTTCTCCAGGAGAATGAATGACTCTGCTAAGGCATCCTGCAGATAACAGTCAAGAGCATCATAAGTTCTGAAGCAGTAAAGTTCTCTGGTCCATCTTAAGTTTCATTTATTTCAACTTTATTATGAAAATGATTTCATTTCCCCTTCCCTTTTCTCTTTCATCAGAACTGTTTTCTGTAATAGGTATTATTATTTTTGAAAAATACATTTTTGATCCTCCTCTTCATTTGCTCCATCTGCCTTTTATGTACATTTTCACCCTTGTGGTACATTGCCAATGCACAATGGAACTTGTGTTTCTTTTGGGCATGCAGAACCAATGCCTCATTATGTAAGTGAAACTGTTAGGGTGGTTCATTTTATTTGTGTGTCCAAACACTACAATCTGTCATCTTCCACGTCCACTTTGCATCACTTTTCTCCCTTTACTGCTTCTGCCTTTCCATACTTTTATATATACTTTACACATAATGTACTCATTTGTGATGCCTTTCTTCATCTTCCATTAATTTTAAACAACTAGTTGTTTGTCTATACAGTTCTAGTACAATTTCTGTGCCTCCTTATTTCTAACACACAGTTAAGTCATTTTCTTAAATGCAGGCACATATCCTTCCAGGTCTTTCACCAGCTACCTACTATCCAACTTCACTCATTACTTGAAAGGCTCAGTTCTTTCTCTTCTTGCCTTGATTGTATCAGGTATAGTTAATACCTCTGAGAATACCTTTGTAAAACAATGTCTTAATTCTTACCTAAAAGATAGAATAGGGCCATACATAACAGTACTGGTATGAATTTGAGCATAGCCATCCAATCACCAAGACTTGCTTAAAAATAGTTAAAGCAGCACTTTGTTTGACAAGTAGGGGCAAAAGTATTCCATAGGCTGGAAATATTTTGAGTTACAATGCCATTCTTCCATCAATTCTGGTTTATCTGTCAGTGTAGATTTAGGTCTCTAATATAGGTTTTGCAGTGTCACAACGTTTGTGAAGAATTAGGAGGTCAAATAGGATTGTGACTTTCAAATGGTGAGATATAGTTCACCTTGGAGAAACTGCTAGGCTATAGAGTATAAAAAAAGTTATGTTAATCCTTAAAGATAGTGGATGCTTCTAACACCTTTAGTTTTCTTGTCTAGAAATCTATGGGGGCCTTTCCAGTTGAGTAAACTACTCAGATTTGTACATACCAATGCCTCCTTTAGTACGCTCAAATACTCAAATTTGTATGTATCAAACGAGGGGGCACTGTATTCAATGATGACCCTGTTAAAGATAGAGTACAGTGGTAGGATGAATTCTTTGGTGGTGACAGCATTCTCTTAGAGATTAATTGGCAGAGATAGTAGGATTTCCTGATTGTGGTGGAAACATGATGACTGAAAGAAAGAGAGTTGTCCACTGAGGTCTCATGACCATATCAGTCTGAAAATGAATTTCCATTTATAATACATGTGGTGGAGATTGGCTTTTGCATTGAATACTAGTATGCCACACTTTTGGATGGAGACCATTTTTAGTACCCCAGCCCTTGATGCAGTTGTTTTGAATTAATAAATTACTGTTTAGCTCACAGATTGCAGTCATCAGCATTTTCGTCTCTAATAATTCTGGGATATTGGTTTGAATGTCTGCAAAGCAAATTCCAAATGAGAAATCCTAGCACTGATCCCCATGTATCCCACTAGTAATGATTTTAAAGTTAGAGAGGTTATTAGCAACTTTTACAACGTGGGATTTTTGAATATTATTTTCCTAACTAGTGATATTTCTTAATCTGTCTTCCATTTTGTAATATCACTGAGCTGTTTTTCACTAATGGGCATAAGCAATTTCTCAAATTATGATAATATAATACAGAGTTAGACCTACATCTTTTTTTTTATTTACATATCTGTGTGTACAGTTATACCTCGTGTACAGTACAGAATCAGATAATGCATACAAAATCCATGTGGACAAGTAAAAGTATAGCAACAAGAACAAAGTGACATTTCTTCATGTGGTTTTGCCAGTATTGTTCATAGTCCTGAGCAATGAAGAAACAAGAAAACAATATTATTTTACTAAATAGCTATCTCATCAGTTTGATTAACCACATGCTTTCAAACAGGTAAAAAAAGAAACAAACAAGCAAGCAAGTAAACAGATAAATAAATACATAAGCTAAATGAGATAATTACATCACTGCAGATTACTAGGCAGAACAAATCAGGAAATCAATGAAAAATATGTTTTTGCTGTTCTGCCCCTTAAGTATATTAACAATTTCCAAGCAGAATTCCAATCATTTAAAGTAATTTTGCTTAAAACTTTTGCAACAATGTGTTTGGTTATAACACATTGGAAGCCCTGTCATCATAGCCCATATCTGTATGAGAAATTATTGTTATGAATGTACAAAAGCTTGACAACTAAATGGAGTCAGTAAAAACACAGATTGCTTTCCTAAAAGCTGTATTAATGGTTTGCAGGGCTACTTAAGGTTGCTCATAAACTGCACTAATTGTGCATGTCACTATCATTGACAGGTGTAGTATATTTTAAAATGGTTAATTATGCCTGTTATCTAACTACTAGGTGAATAATGTGAACACTAATTACTGAGATCTGATGAAAATGGGTTTGAAGCTGTTAAAGTTTAATTATATCAGATTCTTAACTGCATTTACTTGTCATACTGTCAGTAGAAAATTAGGTGAAAGCAGTTACAAACTAGGCATACCATAAATCAAACTCATCTCTCAGTTAATTTATAAGCAAATTAATATAGCCAATTTGATCATATTTCATCCTAAAAGCAGTTTCTTCTGTTTCTCTTTTAAGAATGGTTAATGACTAGAACAACAAAATACTTAATGTATTCTTATTAATTTTAAGTTTATTGTTCAGAGAATTTGTTTGCTTGGCTATACAACATGGGGAAAATCATATCTTGTTATTGAAGCTGTTTCCATTATAATATAATATAATAACATATAATATAATACAATATAATATATATATATATATATATATATATATATATATATATATATATTTCTTTTATGTTAAACAAATGTGTTTACCAGAGTAGGGTACTGTTCTCAATGGGCATATTTCACACCCAGCCTGGTGGCATACAGGTACCAATAAAATGAATAGCATAATATATGTAAAAAAGATAGGACATAAGATATAACAAGGAAATAGTGAATAGTAATGCCATTTACAGACACTGAAAAGCTAAACTTAAGTGCTGCTGATTACAGCCTATTACAAAATCAAGTACAAAATATATGAGTATGCAAAAACGTGACTCTCTATATATCTTATATATCTATATGTTTATTGACATATATATATATATATATATATATATATATATATATATATATATATATATATATGTGTGTGTGTGTGTGTGTGTGTGTGTCTACATGTGTGAGTGTGTGTGTGTGTGTGTGTGTGTGTGTGTGTGTGTGTATGTGTGTGTAATGAGATTGAGGTTGGGAAGCAGTGTACTGGGTGACAAGTGATATGCTTACCTGAGAGGCAGGGTAAGTGTGCAAAGGCAGGTAATGGATCCAGGCCTGAAGCATTTATGCTGTTTCTGTCTGACAAGATATGCTTGTGACAGAGACCTAAAGATAGTGCAGTTAATCAGGTCATTTGAATGGTCAGGTTTTCCATAGTACTGGAGGTATGCAGAAGCTGTGGCTGAAGCATTATAGCTTTGTTTTAGGTGGCAGTGGTGCAGTGGTAGTGTTGTCACCTCACAGCAAGAGGTTCTCTGGAATAATTCTCGGCTGAGTGGGGTCTGCATGTCCTCCCTGCATTTATGTGGGTTTCCTCCTGGTGCTCCAGTTTCCACCCACATTACAATAACATGCATCTGCAGTGTTTCTCCCCAGGTGTCCGCTGAAAATTGGCTTCATTCCAAGTCAGACTTTCCTGGTAAACAAATGTTAAGTAAATAAAAATAAATAAATTTGGAATATAGGAATGGATCTAAAATGGGATCTGTCAAATACAAAAACTAGTTATTAATCTCTTATGAAAATGGATTTGAAATTGTTTAACAGTGTGAGATTCTTAATTGCATGTACATATTGTACTTTCATTAGGGAATTTGACGATAACAATATATTCTGTTTTCATTTTTTTCTAGTATTACTTTTGTGTTTTCTTGAAAGAAAAAAAAAACATATGCTAGAAATAACGTGATAATCTAATGCCATTTTCAGAATACAAACAAACTTGAACCTGATAACAAATAACCTAATTATGTGATGGTACAGTAAAGAAAGAAAACAAATAAACAACAGAATTTTACTTTAAAATGACCATGTAATAATCAAAAGACATTTTAATCAAACAACCAGAAGAATAAAAATTCAAGCAACTCAGTAAGAGCAGCTTTGACACCCTTCTGCATTAAAACCAAACTAAAACAAATGCTGTCAGCCACAAGAATATTTCTTCTTGACATTTTGTCAGTTTGGTGAATTGAAAGTAAAAAGATATTGGGTGACACCATAAATTAGCCTGAATTTTTTTTTTCAGTTTCTTGGTGGAATGCATCCATTCATTTCTATGTTTAGTAAACATACCCCTAGTAATACTGGGTAGACAGAGTTTCGATTCTCTTATAATATTGTCTATTACCTTTATTTAATTAATGCTTAGAAAGTGTTATAACTACAACTTTTAAATTATGGCAGATATTGAAAGGAGTCTTGCATTGTATTAATAATTTATTAGTATAAACAGGGCCACATTAACATAATCAAATTCTGGTTTCTAATAAATTGATGAAAGTCATTAGAAAATAGTTGAATGTTGCATGTACCTCAGTCCAGTACATTATATAATACAGAGTACAGTTGCCATCAATTATATTACATTCTGTCTTTAAGATCTGTATTTGCACAATAACTGAATTAAAGATTTGCACAATAACTGAATTAAAGAGAAACTAGATAATTTGCATTAGACTTAAAGAAAAGAATATCACATGGCTAAACCACATGTCTTAATCACATATCACACTCATGGCTTTTTAGAGGTCAGTGATAATCAAGAAATGACATGTAGTAAGATATGACTTATCTCATGGTAAGAGCATACCTAAATCTATTCTAAGCATACCTCTCAACCTCTTAGTACAAGAAATCTGGATAAATCCTAAAAAAATGGAGGGACAAAGGCTCAAAAATGGGGACATATTTTAAATATTGCTCTTCTAAACTTAGGAAGTTGTTTGAATAACATAAATTGTGTTATCATGCATTTTCTGAAAGTTATAAAGTCTGAAACTCAAACATCACCCATTATTTAGTGACTTCAGTCCTCAGTAATTTGCTAGAAAACCACAAATTTTATGAGGAACAGTCCAAAAATATGAGGTAAAAATATGGAACTTTCTGTGAAAATCTGGGCAGTTGAGAGGTATCATTCTAAGGCACAAAGCACTAGGGCTGATTGCTATTTGCACTTTGTGTGCTTTTATAAGGTCATTGCTAACACAGCAGGATACTAATGTTCTTATAAAAATGATATATCAAGGAAAATATCTACAAAAATGACCATAAGGTTGTAAATAATAAAAATCATGCTATAAAAGTCATTTATATATATATAAAATGATTAAACAAACACCAGAATCCTGTAGATAATAATAGCTGTAATACAATTTCATTTTTTATATAATATATTAAACAAGCAGTTGCTTTTGGTAATGCTGTAATGTCAAGTTCTGACATTTCTTTATACCTTGATATCCATCTTATTAAAAACAAATCTATTTTTGTCCTAGTTTGCATGAAGCTAAGTTTTAACTATGGAGCAGTTTACTTGTACAGTTTGTGACAAAAAATCACAATGGTCTGAGCTAAAGAAATGAGAAGTGACAGGCGGTACATGATATCAGTGGCTACAATGTATGGCTCATTGATGGTGCTTATATTATATGTAGTTAGGATTTGCATGTTTGTATCTGACATTACTAGTGTGAGGCTGATATGGTACACATGCTTTTAAATGTATGATGGAATTACATATTCGTATATCAGTGCTTCTGTGTTTACCTTAGCATCTAAGAAAGCATGCTCTAATAACTTTTGTAAGTTTTTTTTTATTTTATTTTTCTTTCATTTAAGGTGCTTTTTTTACATAGCCTTTTACAATGAATAATTTCACTCTCCTAAAACATTTAATGACTAAAACATTTAATCATTTTTTATTATGAAGCAAATATATCGAGAGAGCATTTACATGTTATAGAGTTCAGTGGTACTGTATATATACCTTAAGTGAAGAACTGAATGTTATTCTCTGGTGCTGGATAGATGATTGTGGTCTGATACACTTCTACTATTGAAAGTATATATCAGCTTTAACACACTTGCTATCATCATTTCTGTTGTTCATTTACTTTGTTAGGTTAAAACCGTATTCTGATAACATACTAGGGTAGAGAGATTTACTTTTTTCAGGTATATTATTCTGATGGCTACTTGAAGAAGACCAACATAATTGCAAGCTTCTATTGTATAGTTAAACTTGCCCATCCATTACTGCTACTTGGAACTGCCTCACTTAAGTTGTGGGCCAGGGAAAAGAACCACAACCATAATACTGCATATTTTTTCATTAATTACCTTTTTTCACAAGCATATAAGTGGAGCATAATGCAGTCAGCATACAGATGCAAAGATCCTCTAAGCGCAGTTGAAATACTACAGACTTCAGATGCTAATACTACTTTTGCATGTAGAATTAATGCAGATTCTAAATGCTGATATGCTTTTTACATACGGATATTAACTACTTACTACTGGCTATCAGTCAGTAGTAGCTGTCAAACAATGAAAAGCATTATTGTGTAAGATGCCATCGCAAGCATCATGCTCAAAACTGTATTTGTGAAACAGAACTAATACAATTGCTAGATGATGAGGTTTTCCACAGTACTAGAGCATCCACATGCCAAAAGTACTCCAAATGGTATTTGCAATCATGTAAAACAAACGAAAACATTGTTTTCAGCTATATTAGGCAATTCCTTTCAATATGAGGTATCATAAAAAGACAATATTCTTCTATGCATAAATGAATTAATTCAGCTTTTATATGCTAATCTGTTCCTGCATGGTGGAATTAATAGTGCCACCAGATGGTAATATATCAAATGGTCAATTAAATTAGGACAATGTCTTGCTATAAGGCTGATGTATGCATGATAGAATCAATGCATCCTCCAGATGCTAAGGTGTTCTGTTAGCAGTAGGAGTAATACTATATCCAGACACTAAGCATGTCTACAACTTCAGATGTTATGTTGTGCTGTGAGTAATGCTCTTTGTGCAGGATTGAATGAACACAACCTCCAGATTGTAAACTTCTCAGTATAGAACAGAATGAAATACAGCCTCTAGATTCTGTGATAATTATTATGTGCATGTTAGAATTACCATAAACAGGAGGAATTCAAGATGGTGGAAGTCCAGTTAACACCTTATCCTGATAGCTTCTTCTCCTTCAATCTAAATTTACTAAAAGTCATACTAAAACTAGATATAAACCTCTAATTAAGTAAATAAGATTACATGTGGTGAGAACAAAACTGTATTCAGGGAAAGCAAAATAAAACATTTAATGAAGCTATAACTATATAAACACCTAAGTGAGTAGAGTATAAATATTCATGTGCTGGGTGCCTTCAAAATTCCAGCTAAGATAATAGAAGAGAATAAACTGAGATCTGTAACATGTCAAAGAAACCTGAAAATATGGATCTGCAAACAACCAAAACTAAACTATCCCAAATACCTAATCCAGAAAAAGAAATGATCGTAAAAAGACAGAGACTTATAAAGAAACAGGAAAGCCAGAAACAGTCCATGAAGTCAAAAATGGAGCAAACCTATAAGATGGAAGACTTAAAATCAGCACTGCTGCCATTACAAATGGCCATTCAGAACTTTTTCGTGCAGCTAACAAACCTAGGAACCACAGTAAGACAAACTGCTACACACTTTGATGAAACAGTATCCAGAGCAACAAGTAACCAACTTAAAATCAAACAATGTTAAGATGGCCTAGTAGAAAAAGACAAGGCCATAAAAGAACTACTCGAAAAAAAAATATAGACCTAAAAGCTAGAAGTAAGAGAAACAACTTGTTGATCAGAGGCATACCAGAAAAATATGAACATGGTCAAGTAATAAATATAGTGCAACAAATCATAAACACATTATTAGAAAAGGAGACAATACTAGCTCCCATGATAATTGAAAGAGTGCACTTAACTCTACGTAAATCACAAGACTTAGACAAATCCTGACAAGTCCATGTAAAATTCTTAAACTTCCACGATATTCAAAAAATATTAATACAAGCAAAGCTAAAACGAAGTATCCTGTGGAAGGGTCATAAAATCTCATTCGGACAGGACCTCCCTCTACAAGTTAAACTAGGCAGACAAAAACTTTCCCCTTTTGTGCATATTTAATTGAGAAAATAATTAGATTTTAAATGAAATATCCAAGCATACTTATTTTCCAGCATAAAGAATGTAAATATCACGCAAACTCAACCAAAGAAGGAAAAACAGCTTTTCTCCAAGCTTTCAATAAAATCCCAGACATTAAACATTGAACTAACAAAATGTATCCAGGAAAAACTTTAAGTTCAACAAATATGTTTTTATATATGAAGAAAAATATTCAGTAATACCTCTGTCCCTTCCAAAGATATTTCAACAGGAAGCACTTCAGAAATGTTAGGAAATGGATAAGAACATCTGGTCTGTAACCAATCAAAACCCTAGACTCCATTAAGACCTTCTAAGTAGATCTGCGATTGAATGGCCTGAAGGTGCGGTAAGTCTGGACTTCACAGCAGTCCATTACTCTAAGAAAATGAAACCAGAAGAGAAATCTTTATGGTATACCATTATGTTTATTAAGTACTCAAAAGAAGGAAAAACAGAAATATAGCTATACTGTGTTTATGTCTCCCTGAGCCACTCAATGTATTGCCTTGTGAATTTATAGTGTCATAAAAGGGTCTGAAATAAACAATCTGTGCAATTATGAAGATAGATGCTTTATTAAGTGACTTTAAGCATCCATGCCAGTACCAATAATAATTGATAATCTGCAGGGCATACTGCGAAGGGACAAAGCATGTTAACATGCTGAGATTGGAAAATTACTGAAAAAAACAACATGGTTGTAAAAACTCTCTTAAATATTCAGTACTGATTTAAAGTCATAGTGTCACAAAATTTTAAATATTCTATGGTTGTGTACCGGATAGAAGATCTTCAACATGAGAAAGATGAATGGGGTTAAAGGTCAGAATAACTGAAAGAATTAAAAGGAAAATACGCCTTATGTAGATATATCATTCTATGTTCAGACTGCAGGAATAATACCTGAATTACGATGCATCACTGACTTATAATTTTATTTCACATATAAAGGATGGAAGTTAAATAATAAGGTCAAAACAAAAGCTTTACAGATAAGATAATAATTCTAGACAATCTAGCCATTTATTAATGGAAATATTGCCTGCAATAAATTTGTTTGCCTGAATTTCGATATCTATATACCTATGTTATGGTGTACTGGAATTTGTTAATTTCTAAATAGCTATTTGTTAAATCTTATCTGTTTAAATGATGCATGAAGTGTGAAATATATATATATATATATCTATATACATATATATATATATATATATATATATATATATATATATATATATATATATATATATATATATTTATATATAAATATATATATATATATATATATATTTACATTTCAAGTGTATAAAATAACTGCAGTTCCAGATATAACATTCAAAAGAATAAATGGAGGGAAGGATTCCTCACCTTCTATATCTTGTCTTTTCCACATTCTAAAAACTAAAAGAGTGAATCTACCTTTGAACTAGTAAGTAGAAAATTGCTAACACATTTGGCATCATAATTAAGCACTTGAAATCACAAAATTAAAAATAACTGTTAAATAAAATTAATCTAGATTAAGCTAACATACAATAACATCCCTGAAATAAGGGAGAACACAATTGCATATTGGCACAGGAAGACTAAATTGGTGAATGCATATAAAACATTGCTGCTTGCTATGTTCTCATCAGGTTTACACTGTAGTATAGATTACAAGAAACGTCATGACTAAAATTTAATTCTAGATAAAATGAGTGCATTTCTGTACAAAAACATTCGTAAATATTTGGCATTAACTAAGTCCTAGGAGCATCTATGGCAAAAAAAAAAAAAAAAATTGCAAGTACAAAAAATAGTCACTTAAATAAAATAATTAATGCTATACATTCAGAGATTTTGAAAATATGATGGTCTGTAGATTCATGGCACATAAAGGGGCTCCATGACAAACAGAAAAGGAATCTTTGTATGCATCTAACATTCAAATCTAGGGAAGATGTAATGTTTATTCAAGAAACGCATATGTTAGAAAAGGATTGGAGAAAAGAAAAAGATAATAAATGGATAAAAACAATTCTAGCACCTGGCAAAGAAACAAATAGTAAAGGTATAGCAATCATAATTAAAGAATAATTTAAAGAACAGATCTTTAGTAGTAAATCCAATACCAATGGTAATTGGTGATATTTCACAACTCAAAACTCTGGTTTTACCAAGCTGATAATATTTTTAAATCTCTATAACCCATGCATAAATCAACAGGACTTCATATTAGAAATTTACAATATTCTGTTAAAATTTTCAAATCATTTATTTATACTAGGAGTAGACTGGAATCTAGTTCTAGACCTGATTACTGATAGGATGGGAAAACTAAATTATATAATACCCAAGCTTCATTAGCATTAAAAGATCTGATCTTAGATTTTAACCTCTTTGATGCTCACTGTTTTACAGATATTACTGTACCTACAAATAACTACAACTTCTACTTGCAATGCTATAAATCTTGGTCAGAATATATTTTTTTCTTAATATCAAAATCTTTTTTGATATTGGAGATTAAATATTCTATAGAACCAGGATATTTTTCTGATCATTTGAAAATTACTTGTTGTTGTTGTATCTTTTGGCTTTTCCCAGTTAGGGGTCGCCACAGCGGAACTCCGGTCCGCTAATGATTGGCAGTAGATTTTTATGTACCGAGTTGCCAGCCCTGATGCACAACCTTCAACGAAGGTACGCCCATTCACGCATGTCTCCACACAGAAGTCGCTTTAGCTGAGAATAGAACAGGACAACATCTTACTGTGAGGCAACAATGCCATCGCAGCACCACTACTGCACTATTAAGCTAAATTGGTCAAAGTTGGTAAAATCAGACTTAGTGAAGACTAATTGGTCCTTAAACCCAAATTTATACAAAAGAAGGATGTACAACAAGAAATAAAGAATATTTTGGAAGAACTAAATGAAAACTTACACAAAACAAATATACTTTATGATATCCAATGGGCAGCTATTAAAACCAGAAGCCGGGGTGTATCGATTACATGCACAGCAACATTCACTAGCTGAAATGAGGGAATTAGCCAAATACTCAGAAGGGGTGTAAACACCATCTAAAATGCTAGCATGGATAATAAATGTCACTCAAAAAGTCCCAACAATCCCTGAAATATTCTATTTAGGAAAATCATATAATAATACAACAAACATAATTGAAACATTTGAAGGTATTTACACCTAAATATATGGTTCACATGAATTAGAACCCACAGAATCAGAAAGCAAATTTTTTTTAAATGATATCACCTTTCCAAAAAACAATGATAAGCAACAAGAAATACTGGAAGCACCCTTTACAACCCAAGCAATCTGTATGGTAATAAACAAATTAAAAAAATGGTAAGTCTCCAGGACCACATGGCTTTATATCTGAATTCTACAAATTATTTAACCAGATATTAGTAAAAATCCTACTAAAAGTATGCAATTATATAAGAGAACATGGCATTACTAATTTATACTTAAACAACTCAAAAACAATCTATCTTAAAAAATAACTTGGACAAGAAAAATCCATTACGTTATAGACCAATAACCCTTATTAACCTTGATATCAAACTCTATGTAGCATTATTAGCAGAGAGATTGAAAAAAATTTGCACTATATAATATCACCAGAACAGTCAGGGTATATGAATAACAGACACATATGGGATAATACTCTCACACTAGATGTGACAATTCAGCTCACCAAACAAGAAAAATCCTAGGTATGCTCTTGTACTTCATGTGAATAAAGCTTTTCATAGGGTAAACTTAATACATAGAAATTATTCAGTTACTATATAAAAATTGTCATACAACACTCTATATAAATTAAACAAATTCAAAATCAATAAAAATCTTAAATGGAACTAGACAAGGATGCCCCCTATCCCTATATCTAGTTAATTTGTATATGGAGCCCCTAATTATATACTTAAATTAAAAAATATATAATTATATACCAAAAATAATAAATACTAAATTAACCTTAACTGCATTTGCAGACAACCTCAACATATACTTCCTAATAAAGATCTAAATAAAACTATCTCAACTATAAACAAATTCTCTGGAATATCAAATGATAAAATAAACTTTACTAAATCTCTTATCTATCTTTCCAATAAACAAACTTGGTCATAAAGAAAACTACTTCCCAGAAACAGATATAAAATAAGTTATAATTTAAAACACTTGGTATAAACTTAGATAACAACTACATGTCATCAATACAAAATAATTTGCTTAAAACATGAACAAACATAGAAAAATATATCCAAAGAAGGGGTAAAATTAGTCTGCCATTTCTATTGAAATTAGCAATCATAAAAATGAACATACTCCCTAAATTATTATACCAATGTAATGCAATAAATGTAATGCTCCCCAAAACATTTTTCAAAACCATTGTAATGACACTATTCAAAATTTCTTTGGTACACTAAGCATAAAAGAATTAGTTGCCACAAAATAATATATCCTAAAGAAAACAGTGGAATGGGCCTTTTTGACTTTGAATTATATTATGACATAATCTGTTCCAACAGGATTCTGCAAATGTCTGAATTTGATCCGAAAAGAAGAGATTGGTCTCCAGTATGGATTTCAATATGGTATGACCACATCCAAAAACTAAAAATAAACCCTAGAGCCCTTCCCTTTATTAAACAAGGAAATCTCAAATGCATAAAATTACATGCCCTGCTTAAAAATAGAATAGTTATATTCAAAAAGCTTTTGAGATTAAAAAAAACTAACTAATTATTTAATTTTTCTCCAACCAATGCACCTTAAGCCATACATTATGATAAAGAAGAAAATGATTAATTTAGATAGTTACACAAAAATCAGATATTGGAGTCTGTGGAATATAATAAAACATAAAGAGAAATCCATTGAAGAAATTAGAACTCTCAATAATCTTAACAAAAATTACACAATAATAATAAGGCAATTAAGAGAACTTCCGTACACTTTAGTGAAAAACTTGGATCTCAGTGAAGATGAAGTAAATCTATTTGACATGTTATAGAAACTCTTATTACTAAAAAGAAAAATGATGTCAAATGTATACAAACTGATAACTAATATTACGTATCCATTGTCCCTGTTATATTCAAAGTATTGGACCCTTAAAACTGAAAAATACTCTGTGGAACAAAAGTCCCAAGCTATTAAAAATACTCTCAAACTTACTCCCTTCAAAAAACTTACAAATACGCAACTAAGATTATTAATAATGCTTATCTAACACCAGATAAATAAAATAAACATAAACCTGAGGTATCCCCAATGTGCTTATCCTGTTCAACACCAAATGCTGACTTATTACATATTTTCTGGATTTGCAAATGTTCCTGCAAGATATGGTATTCCCTTAGAGTGAGATTAGAACAGAGGAGAAAACAAACATTTTCTGGGAATTCACAATACTAAATCTTAATTAAATTACATTGCCAAGACTGAAACTTCATATTTTAATTACACTTTTTGCTCTAGTCGAACTATATATCACACAGAACTGGTTAGACTGTACACAAATGTACTTGATTGGCTTTAAAAACATAGCACTTAAGTATATATCTTCCCATAAGTTAAATACAACTAATAAAAATAGTGATATTACTCAAATATCAATAGAAAAATACACATACTACATTTACATAACATAGATATGTTCATCACTGACTCTGCTAGGGTGAGATTTATATAATTTATAGTTACTGAAACCTCATATCTGATAACTATGTTTTTTGTAGCACTACATGCACATAGTATATATAGTTATATTATGTCTTCCTTTTTCTCTTTTATATAGCAATTGCTTCAAGATTTGTTTACTTGTAAAACCTCTGGTGGCATACTTTAAAATGTATATACTTAGAACATTGTTATCATATGATATGCATTTGTGAAAGTGTATGAGCATACATGCTATATTTGGACATGAGAGTTAAAAAATAAATAAAAATTATATTTGAAAAAAAAAAAGAATTCCGATAGACAGGAAACTGATTTTGCCAAAGTTGAGTTGCACCATTTGGCTTTGTGCTCTTTTATGCGTCAAGAAGTAACACACAGCATATCAAAATGCTCACTATAAAGTCATGTATGGCCTTGCGCTATTGATAAAAATAGAAGGGAAAGAGAATGCTAATGGATTTCTGTCTATAAAATATACCCCATCTTCATTGCTATTCTTAACCTCATTAATATTAATGCTAATTATATGATACTTTGATCAATAGCACATTATTTTGATATTTCTCATTTCATATCAGCTTCCTTTCATGTTTGCTGATTTGCATTCTTGTCCACTAAAGCATTTTTCTAACCAAATCAAAGTGTTGCACTTCTGCATGCATGCACACTGCAATGAAATTAGGGTTGAAATCATACCTTATTGAACACTAAGTTTTAAATTACAAGGCACACTACAATATCACCTTTATCTGAGGACTATCATAAAATAATGAAATCAATACTTGATTTAACATTTCTATGATAACTCCCATGGAGTAACTTTTTCCATTTTTTTGTAACCACTTCCCATTCTGTCTTTTAGGTCACTTGCTATTTCATTCCCGATGCAGAGCCTTCATATTAGCCCTGTGCTTTCAAATTACCATCATCACATGCAAGTCCTTCCTAACATTTGATATGAGAAGTTGTTTATGATGTTGAAGTTAAGGGCTTTTGGTGTAAAAATCAACAAAACTCTTCTATCTGTACCCTAGCATCAAAATCAGTTTAATTCTATTATCATAATCTTGTCAAAAATGTTCTCATATGTTCCTAGATTCCCTCATGTGTTCATCTTGTCTTGATTAATTTGCATGTGTATTTTCAAAACACAAATATAAAGAAAACAACTAAGGATCCAAATGAATCATTGCACACTTTATTAGAACAAACAAGAAAAGCTTTCAAGCTAGAAGACTCTTTCTCAATGCTCATACATTTTATATATTATATATACAATTTAAATCCTTCTAAAATTATCCTGCTAGCCTATCACCTCAACCAATGTCATAATTAAATATATAAGTAATTATCAAATACTAACAAAGTACTATGCATAAATTCTCACCAAGAAAAATATAAAAATACAAAAATACAATATATACAATATAACAGACCTATATGTGGTAATATCTATTTTTTAATATTGGTTTAAGGCTACACACTGTGTTGATACCAGGGGGTGTATCAGCTCTAAAGTAATTAATCCATCTACACTTGGCCAACTCTGTTCTATTTACCTCTATATTGTGTACTAACAGTCTGGAAAACTCTAAATTTAAAAGTATGATCATCACCTAATTGTTGAATATGTCTAAGCAAGACATTTGTGTCTGTCTTCCTATGTATTTCAGACAGGTGGGAGGATATAGGACCAATTACACATAGCTATAAAAGACTTAAATGTTGGACATACTGTATTAAACTTATCTAGTGCTGAATTTAGTGATGTAGAATTGAACATTTTTGATAAGGGCTTATCATTTATACCTTCTGTTAAAGGTAATTCAAATGATTCCCTTACTAAATTAAGATTATTTGCTGATAAGTTTGATCTGAAATTTGTGAATAAGAATGATTTAATTATAGATGAAAGTATGTTAAAAAGTTGAAGCACTTTTATCCCCCATAGTTCACCTAGTTTTAAAGCATTTATAAATATCTGTGAAAATTATACGTATGAATTATTTTTTAATAAAAATGACGCTAAGTATTATAATTTTAGTGACTCTGAAAGAAACACTTTGGTGAAGTTATGTTCAAGGGAAGATATTATAGTGAAACAAGCAGATAAAGGGGGAAAATTATTATGGATGTTCAACACTCCAATGTTATGATGTATGATTTATTATTAAAGAACAACACTTTCAGGAAAATTAATAAGTCTGCATATAATAATATTGTGTTTAGAGTTAAAAGCTTTTTATATGAGTTGTTAATGGAGATGTCTATTGCACCTGAAGTTACAATTATTTATATATTGCCCATTCTATCTGTTCTTTTATTTATAGCTTACCTAAAATCCATAAAAATATTACTCAACCTCCTATGAAACCAATTGTCTCTGGCTCTCACTGGGTCACCATAGCTATTTGTAAGTATTTAGAAAGTATACTACATCATTTGTTGATTCATAGTGAGAGTTACATTAAAGATTCCAATCATATGTTCTATGGTATTTATTGTTTTCTAGAGAGTGCTACACGTAATAATTTAGTTATGGTAACATTGGACATTAAGTCATTGCTTACAATTATTCCTAATGAAATAGGTGCTGAATTAATTAGAGATTTTTATGTAAATACAGTGGGTTTTCATTTCATGAGATAGAACTTGTTTGTAGGATATTAGAAGTTGTATTAGAAAATAATGTCTTTTTGTTCAGTAGTATTATCATCAACTATTGGGGGTAGCTATGGGAACTTCAGCAGCTAATAGCTATGCAAATGTAGTTGTAACTCAGTGGGAAAAACTTTACATATATATATAATGAGGATAAAACAAATAGTTTATTCCAGAATAATAGCATTCTTTTCTATAAGCACTTTGTGGATGACATGTTTTTCCTATGGATGGGGGAAGTAGAAGATCTGCATATTTTTGTTGAACGTCTTAGTCAAATTCCTCAACTTGAACATAAATATTCTTGTGATAAGACAGACTTTTTGGATATAAACATTTTATTAAGTGAAAGCCGGTTGCATACAGCTATTCATAGGAAAAAATGTGCAGACCTCAAGGTATGTGCATGCAGATAGCATGCACCATAGATATATTTATAAAGGTGTGGTTAAAAGTCTATTTTTGAGAGCCAGTAGACTCAACACATCAGATAAGGACTTTGTTAAAGAAATGGAGAATATGGCTAAAGATTTTATACATAGAGGGTATGATTTGAAAATGATAGAAGATACTATGAAAACAGTGACTCCTTTGCATTCTACATCTGGTAAACCTTAGTTGTTTGGGAATGAGTACAACCTTGAAGGTAATGTTGATATAATGAATAATAAATGGTCTGTAGGTTATTTGACCAAATATAATATACATACATCTGGTATTAAAGCCATAGTAGAAAGGAAATCGGCAATTCTAACTTTGGATAGTGATCTTAATAAAAAAATTTGTGTGATAGGCCATTTTTTGTACATAAGAGTAAGAATGACCTCAAAACAAATGTTATGTTATAAAGATATAAGAAAAACAACAAATATGTTCATATACAAATAAATGCACCACACCATGTTTTAGTTGTAGTTTTTGTAAATTTTTAAGTACAGATAACTGTTAATCCATCCTTTAGCTCAAAACAATTTTTATTTTAAGACATTTCTTACATGCGACTCTGTAAATGTGGGATACTTAGTCAATTCTACAAAATGCCCAAATTTCTTTATAGGGAAGACCAACCAAAAGCTTAAAGATAGAATATTCTCCCATCTGTCTGAAATACGTAGGAAGGTAGACACCAATGTCTTGTTTAGACATATTCAACAAGTTGGTGATGATCATACTTTTAAATTTAGAGTTTTCCAGCTTATGAGTATATAATGTAGAGGTGGAGATATAGTAAATAGGACAGAGTTGGCCAATTATAGATGGCTTAATTAATTCAGAGCTGACACACCTCCTGCTATCAACACAGTGTGTAGCCTTAAACCTATATTAAAAATAGAAATTACCATATATAGATTTGTTATATTTGTATTGTATATAATATATTTATTTGTAAATATTTATATTCTGTTTTTTTATTTTTATATTTTTCTTGGTGAGAATTTCTGCATATTACTTTAAGTTGTTAGCATTTGGTAATTGCTTAAGTATTTAATTATGGCATTGTTTGAGGTTTTAGGCTGACAGGATAATTTTTAGAAGTATTTAAATAGTATGTATAATGGATAAAATCTATGAGCATTGAGAAACAGGCTTGAAAGCATTGTATTATTTTGTTCTAATAAAGTGTGCAATGAGACATTTGGATCCTTGGTTGTTTTCTTTACATTTGTATTTCCATTTAGATCTGTTTAGCTGCTAATCTGAGGTTTTGGATTTGGAATTTTCAAAACACAGTTACTTCTAGAAGTTTTGTTTGATAAAGAAATTCTGGGTTCTTTTTATTCATTATTTTTTCTTGTGTAGTAATATTGTTGTTATTGTAAATGCACTTCTTTGTCAATTTACATATTTGTATTAATCACTTTGTTAATGTTTGTGTCACAAATCAAAGTAGTTTTCAGAAGTACTTCACAAAGCAGTGTCAATGTGCAACAATTTTATCAATTTCTTTCACTTTCTTTCTTCTTGTTACCATAATAACCATATTCTATCATGCTCATGTTTATTTCTTTTACACATTTAGAATCATTCATTAGATTAATTTCATATAATTTTCCCACTATGTTTTCAGTCTCATGCAATTTAAGAAAACATGTTCTATTGCCTCAATATCTCCACAATGTTTACATACTCTTTCCTGAATTCTTTTATAGGACATACTTGCTTTAACAGGCAGTTTAGTTATCATTAACCACACGTACAATTTTTACATTCATAGACTTTTGATCCATCTATTATTTTAATTGCATTCTTTTCTCATTATCTAAGTTTTTCCATTGATAAATATAACTTTCCCTCATTACATTGTCCTACCATTCTTTTCTGTTTTTTTTTTTTGCCATACTCCCTATTTTCAATTTCCATAATAATATTTTATTTTGATATACTTTAATCTCATTATTGACACTATTCTTCAATCTTTTCCCGTATCTTAAACTTCTCCAAACATCTTTATATTTGATTTTCATTATGTCATTTACTATGTTCTGATTTTCTACATTCAATCCCTTCAACACTTTATGCAGATTCAATAAAGCTGCCTGTTCAATAGGATTTATTAATCCTAATCCCCATTCTTCTTCCTGCACAAACAAAATTCCTCTTCTTACAGGGTTAAATCTTGATCACCATATGAGTGACAATATAATCAATAGTAGTTATTTTTATATTTAGGTGGGATCTTATATACACTTGCGAAATTGGCAACCTTACCAAACAAAATAGAGTTTATTAAATAAACCTTTTCCTTTTTCTTATATGATAATCTATATGATCTCAAAAATATCCATATTTCTCTCAATGTTTGTATCAGTCTTTTCCATTGTGTTTCCTTCTATGTATTAACCCCAGACATTATTCCTAGAATATCTACCTTTTCGTCATTAAAGTGAATACCTTCTAACGCTCTCAATAACCCAATTCCTTTATTTTTATCCTTGTTGATGCTTAGACCAGGATATTAAAGTAATTGTTTAATTTCCTAATTCCTTGTTTTTAGCAATTAATACTATATTGTCTGCATAAGTAAGAATAACTGGGACATAAATACATTCTATTATCCTGTATCTTGCTATTTTCATTTCTCTATTGATTGCATTTACAGTCACATTCATAGCTAACACAAATAGTATGCTGCTTGCTGGATAATCTTGTCTTATCCCACACTCTATTCTTATTTTTTTTACTTAGCCACTAATTTAATATTATTTAATAATATTATTCTCATATGCTGATCCTATAACTTTTATTTTGTTGTTTTCATTATAATCTCTTAATATACTCCGTAATCCTTCATACTGTACTCTATTGAATGCCTTATTTACATCTTCAAAAAATACTTTATTTTCCACGTTTTTATTTATATCTTCTATTGCCTCTCTTAACAACCACAATAAATCCTACTTTTCTTTCCCTTTTTCCCAAAAATCATAGGTTCCATCAGTCTATCCACACCTTATCTTAATCTTTTTGCTATTATTCTCATAAGTATTTTATCATCTGTGTGGTTTAATTATTTTCATCTCCAGTTTATAATAGCTTCCTTTTTCCATTTCTTCCATATAAATTTCATTGCCCCCATACATATTTCTTTCATTTATCCCTTTTTCTAACCATTCATTCAAAACCTCTACAACATATACTTTTTGCCAATTGTTCATAATATGTATGATACTAAATTCCATCTAATCATGTAGCCTTCTCCATATCCAAGTCTTTTAAAATTTCATCAAGTTCTCCTATACTTATATATTTTTTCCATTATCTCATTCTCTTCTTTACTTAACTTATTTACCTCCCATATTTGCCTCTCTTTTATCTCTGCCTTCTTATATGCATTGTTATATACTGCTCTATTACCTCATCACAACATGGCTTTAGGCCAGGCCATAGCACTACAACTGCCCTTCTATCTTTTGTGGATAACGTAAACAGAGTCAGTGACACTGGCAAAACTGTTTTCACTCTTTTTCTCAACCTATCCATACCCTTTGATACTGTCTCTCACCCTTTGCTCCTCACCCAACTCTCTAATATTAGTGTCACCCCCCCATACTATAAACTGGTTCTCCAGTTATTTAAATGGAAGACAACAGGCTGTTAGATGGCAAATCTCCACCTCCGCTTTCCTCAACACCACCACCGGCATTCCTCAAGGGTCCATACTTGGACCCGCCCTCTTTAGTATACCCATAAACAATTTCCAATCATCATTATCTCAAGGAAGAAGAAGAAGATTATCTCAAGGATCTGTGATTCAGTATGTGAATGACTCCACTATCATCTGCTCTGTCAACTTTATCTCTGACTTACTCACACTAACTCTAAATGCCATCTCTTCCACTGAATCTTTGATGCACAACAATCACCTTGCCCTGAACCTGAAAAAAAAAAAGAAAATCATACTTTTCTCCCCTAAAAAACAACCCCCTTAAATAAGAACAAGTTAACCATCTTTTATTTTAATAAATCATTAATCAAAGTCATTAGCCACACTAAGCTCTTTGGCATCACTATCGACAAGCACATGAAATTCAACCTGCATATACAACACAATATTCATAAAACACATCTTAACTGTGAAACCCTCTATAGACATAATCACTACCTAAGCTCATCCACAAGAATGACCCTAGCAACATTATACCTACTGCTCTGCCTCCTCTATGACGCCCCCCCCCAAAACTCCTCTAAACTCAAACTAGAGACATGCTACAATAAAATCTCTAAATTTGCTACCAACTTCAAATACTCTGCCCACCACTAAATTGATCTCATTTCTCTGAAATGTCTAGAGCTAGCAAACTACCTCTCCTACTTACAACTAAAAAAAAAAAAAAAAAAACAAGCTTTCAGCTGTTCCTTATATCTTACATTATCTCTGTTTCCTTCAGCAATTATACTTGGAATATGTACAATATTATCTTTTTCCATCTTCAAAATAATCCCACAATCCCACCCTAAGGTCCATAAGCCTCTATTATCATACATTTTTGTAGTGTCCATCACTTCTTTGCATACAGTTTTTAAACAGTCTTTCAATGCTTCCTTATCCATCTCCATTTGAAATTGTACAGTAATTCTCTTTTTGTCACTCTATTAAAGCTCTGTACCACATAGGAAGTCCATAGACTACAGTCTTTCTTTTTTTCAAACCTAATAACTTTTCCATATATTGCCCAGTCTGAAATATAATGTAATATATTGTATATATAATGTATAACCCTAATAATGGGCGATTTCAACTACCCCACCATTAACTAGGAAAGCTACTCATGTACCAACTTCGTCACTCAAAGCTTTCTGGAATTCATAAATTCCAATGTCATGGATCAACTTATCCACACCCCCACCAGAGGCAACAATATCCTAGACCTAGTCATTGCCAACATGAGTGACCAGTGTTCCACACCTGAAGTCAATTCCTCATTGGTCAGATCCCACCATAAGCTAATCATCCTAGATATCCACATCCCGCCCCCACCCCTCATTATGGAAACCATGGTAAAAAATTTCTCTAAAGCCAACTTCATGCTTCCTAAGACAGAAGTGGTGAACTTCATGATACTCATGCAGATGGACAATACAGTTACGACTGCCGAATCCTACAAAGATGCACTCTATAAGCACTTACACGAGTGCATGGATTGTGCTGTCCCAAACATAGCCAAGATGCTATCCTCCCAAAAAAATGAAGCCAATCTGGTGGTCCCTGCCATAAACAAACTCTACAACAGAAGGAAGAAACTGTTTCAAAAGAGAGTAAAATCTCATGAGTGGAGGAGTTCCCTGGTCAGCCTCAGTAAGAAGCTGAGATCCCTTATAAGATCCTACAAAGCTAGCTACGAAAACAAAATTGCCACTGATTCTAGGGACAACCACAAAGCATTCTATAGCTATGTCAAGAATCTCAATGGCAACACCCAGATCTGCTCTGAGTTACAGCACAACGGCATGAAAATTTCAAAACCAACTGATATTGCCAACATCCTGGCAGATAGGTTCAGTGCTAACTTTACCCCGCTCTCAGCCCCTAAAGGGCCCATATCTATACAGGAAGAATGCAGAGTCCCTGTAATCACAACTACACAGGGAAAAGCTGCACTCTCTAAAGCCAAAAACACAGTATTCATGGGACCGGACAACATCCCAGGCTGGGTTTTACACAAACTTCAGAACAAACTGGCTCCCCACCTAAGCGCCATGTTCAATCATATTCTCACGTCAGGCTTTGTGCCCACTGAATGGCACACAGCAACAGTTATCCCACTCCACAAAAGGGCAGCCACTACTGATCCTGGGAACTATCGCCATATTAGCCTGACGAGCCTGGTCTGTAAGGCCATGGAACGTATCATCATGGAACTCATAACACAAAGACAGTGGTAACCTCCAAACTCTGGACCCCACCTAGTTCGGGTTTGTAAAAGCAGATCATGCCTCCTGAACCTGATCAACTTCTTTGTGGCAGTCGCCAAAGCCGTAGATGAGAGTAAGGTGGTTCACAGCCTATCTTAACCTCGCCAAGGCTTTCGACACCAACCACCATTCTGGAATTAGAGCTAAACTCATTAAACTAGGTATAAATCCCAACATCACAAGATGGGTTGCCAATTGGCTCACTAACAGAACCCACACTGTAAAAGTTACAGACACCAAATCTGACTTCAAACCAGTGACAAGTGGAGTACCACAGGGTTCAGTCCTGGGACCTCTCCTGTTTGGTATCTACTTCTCTGAAGTACAGGCTAACACAAAAGGCCTTTAGATAAAAAAGTTTACAGATGACTGCAAACTAGAAGCCATAGTTGAGTTCCCAAATGATGTGGACATCCTACAGAAGGGCCTCACTGAAACAGATGCCTGGTGTCACAGCCATGGCCTCAAGCTCAATGCCAAAAAGTGCATTGTCATCCCCTTTGGTAAAAACTCTGTAACCATGAACTACCACATAGGCGGCAGTCTACTTAATGCCGAATGTGTGATAAGAGACCTTGGGACCCAGATGGACAGTAGTCTCTCCTTTGTTAATCACATCACCACAGTAGTCAGGAAATCCTTCTACGTAGCACACCTCATCACAAAAGGGTTTTCATCCAGGAAAAAAAAGGTCAGTGTTCCCCTCTACTCGACACTCATTAGACCCATTATGGAGTACAATGCCCCTTTTGGAATGTACGTCACAAGACATCTGCAGCAATTGGAAAGGCCACAGACGTACCTCACAAAGAGGATTACTGGCCTCAAACACTGACCATCTCAAAAAACTCCAGCTTTACTCCATAGCATATCGCCTACTCTGAGGTGATCTCTGTCTAACATATAAAGTTATGTCAAACCCAGAGCTGTTGGACATGCTACACCTAAAAAAATCCCAATCCCTCTGAGCTACATGCTCTAGGGACCTAAACCTTGTCACCACAATAAACAGGACATGCTGGAGGGATAGATTCCTGTCCCAGAGACTTCCCATACTCTGGAAAAAGCTAGCCATCTATGTCAAGCAAAGTTCCTCATTAGCACTCTTCAAGAAAAATCTTGATGAGTGGATGGGAAATAGGAATACACACCTGGGATCACTTCTGTGGCTCTGCTCAACAGGGGCAGAGGAAAATAACTTTCTTGGGTATCATCAGCCAGGGAACCTTGTTGGCTAGGCTTACTTAGGACCTTGGACCGATAGCCTAGTATCTACCTATGAACCTATGTCACAAAAAGTCTCTCTATTAAGGTGAATAAAGGCTCTTTTCACATTAGGTGATATTCCCATGGCTGCAATAACTGTGTCCCATACCTTATACAGTATCTTTTGAGTTCTTTTTCTTCCCTACTGCTGAGACGTACAACAAAATTCTTCTTCATGACTTCTCTTCCTCCCCCTCCTTCTCTTGTTTATTTCTTGCCTTCTTTCAGTGCCGTTGCAAATGATTTGTTTACCTTGTGTAGCTTTTTTCACTTCTTCCTCCTGGATTATATCCATAATGTTGCCCCAAGATGGCAACACTTCATGTCTTGGTTCATGCTGCTAGTCATCTCATTAAGATAATCACCCAGCAATCCTCCCAACTGGAGGATTGCAACGACACAGTCCTGTCTTGACTCAAAAATGTTACACTTAAATGGATCCTCCAAATCTTCTGCATATTCTTCCAACTTCTTGAATAGCTGTTTAAAAGGCTAAACTGCCTTTTTTTATATATCCAACCCTCGATTATCTCTTGCAAGTGCCTCCTTAACTTCTGACTTCTTCTCCCACATGAATAATGCCTCCACTAACCCACTATCAGCATTCAACTCAGCAACATCTCCTTCTTGGACCTCCATGCTTACTCTCACCAGCTTCCTGCTCCTCTGAGAGGTACAGCTGTAAACATCATCCCTATAAGTGAAAGAGTAGGATTTTTTATTGATATATATATATATATATATATATATATAATATACATATATATATATATATATATATATATATACATATATATATATATATACATTAAATATTATTTACATGTTTACATATTCACATCATTTATATCTATTTACTAATCTCCATACATTATAAACTTCAATGTAAGCATTCCCTCTCCACTCTTTTATTCACAACCAAAACATTATTTTCTCCAGAAAATTTGACAATGTCTATTTCCCACTGTATTTAATTTCATTTAGTCTCATAATCCGTATAGTCCATGAAACATCAAGTATTACTCTGTCAATTTTCGTCACTTCTTGATTTGTGCACCGTAATATGCAAATTCTATTATGCCCATATTTGTTTGCTCAAATTTTAACAAACTTTCACCCTATTATGTTTACATACTTCTTTCCACAAATTAACTCTTTCACATTTCAAAAACACATGCTCAGCAGTCTCAAATTCTCAGCATTTATTACATATTCTTTTTTTTTCTTGTATGGCATATTTGCCTTAACCGGCAATTTTCTAATAGACAATCTCCATAAAAATCATTACGTTCTTTAATCGTTTTATAGTTATTGCAGCACATCATTGTGGCTTTTTTCTTATCTTTTTCTAAATTTCTTCATGGATCAATGCAATAAAATATTTTCATAATATTTAAGTATCATTCCTATTTTTCTCACATATATTCTTTTTTTATTTTCCATAACGCGATTTTGTTTTGATATTGTTTCATTTCTTCATTCACAATACTTTTACTTCTTTTTTTAATTTCCATTCCTTCACACAATTCTTTGTATTTATAGTATAAGTATCATTTCTAGCAAGTTTTTTATTTTCCTACATAATTCCTTTTAATACCATATATAAAATTAAAGATGCTGAGTGTACTACTGGGTTTATTAAACCCAAGCATCCTTGCTCTTCTTTCATATATAGAATCCCTCTCTTGACTGGATTCAGTTTAGAAAGAAAAAAGAAAATGTAATCATCATTAGTTCCTTTTTATACTTAATAGGAATCATAGAGATGTTAACAACATAAGCAAGTTTCCTATTACCATGGTGTTCAACAAGTGTGCTTTTTTGTATATGCAAATCTGTATGATTTCTAAAAAAAATAGTCATATCCTTTAGTTCTTTGAATACATTATCCCATTGCTGCTGTCTGTATTCCTTCCTTCCAAATATTATTCTTAATATATCTATATATTTTTCATTGAACTCAATAACTCCTATCATATCTTCAAAGCCAAATCCTTTACTTTTTTCCTTATTTATACTTACCATTTTTTTAAAATTTATACTTAATTTTTCATTTACTTCTTCCATCCATACTTTATTTTTAACAATTAATACAATATCATCTGCCTGATTATACATTATTGGCAACTGAACTTCCTTCATCATTTTGTATTCACCATAACCTGACATTTTATTAATTTCCTTCACATTGCATTCATAACTAATGAGAAAATTACTTTAATAACTGAGCAGCTCTGCTTTATTCCACATTCTATCTTTTTATTCCCTGATCCAGCCAATTACATTTAGGTTTACATAATTCCGTTCATAAACAGATTTTATTACTTGTAATATTTTTTGCTTACATTATATGCCTGCAAAATTCCCCATAATGATTTGTATTGAATACTATCATAGGCTTTATTGATATCCCCTATTATAACTTTTGCTTATACATTTTTGTTTAGGATATCATAAATTATTTCTCCTATTATCCATAATAACTCTTAACTGCCTTTTCCTTTTCTTCAGAATACATTTTGGTCATATGTTCTATCCATTTTTGTAACCTTTTGGTTATTATTCCCATAAAAAGTCATAATCTGCATTATTCAATGTTTTAGGTCTCCAATGTTGTATATGTTTTTTATTTTCCTTTTTAAAAATACATTTTATAACTCCTGTACATATCTGTTTCTCTTTCATTCCAATTTCTAACCATTCATTCATAACTCCTATACATTTATTTTTGCCACTTCTTCATTTCTTTATACATACCATATTCAATTCCGCCCAGTCTTGTTGCAGAATTCATGTTAATATCTTTTAGAATTCCATTCAATTCTTTCATAGTTGTTTTTGCTCTAAATACTCGTTATCTTTGTTATATAATTGTTCAACTTTATATATTTTTTCTATGTTTTCTTCTCTTTTAACAAATAATTCCAATACATATTCTTTAATGTTGTTGTTTGTTGTTGTTTGTCTTTTTGGCTTTTCCCGGTTTCTTTAATAATTTCATATATTCCTTTTTGCTATCTTATTTGCTTACCTTCCTTATTTTTTATTTCTCTTTTATTTTTCCTTCTTTTATTAGTTTACCCAAATATGATGATACTTCTTTCTTTCCATGTAAACAATATTTTTGTTTATATAATAAGTTGTTAGTTTTAATTTGATTCATTTTATATATTTCTCTTTCTTTTTCATAAAAGGAATTGTTCTTCTCTATTAAGTCCCTGAACGCTTCTTGACTTAATATCTTATATCTTTCATTTTCTCTCCTTCTTCCTTACACTTTCTAAAACATTTTTATACTTATCTTTAAAATGAAGCCCCCAAACAATCCAATTCTCATAAAACTCTCTCATATTTTATGATCTTTCCATAATTCCATAAGTTTTTTTCTCTTCTAAATCGAATTCCTTTTCATTACTTATTTTTATTCTTTTTCCTATTGTTATATATCCTTCATTTTCTTGTACTTTAACCATTATAGCCACATGATCTGAAAATTCAGCATACTTAATTCCTTTTTTTAACTTTTACATTATCAGTTATTAAAAATAATCAATTTCTATCCTAATTTCATTCTTTTTGTAGGTCCAGTGGTTATTCTTCTACACACTCAACTTTCTCCTTCTCAAAAATGTTTTAACCATTTTAACATCTTATTTTTTCTAAAATTATGATTAAAATCACCCACCACTATAATGTCCATATTTACACAAACATATTAAAGAATATTTTTAAACATCATCTCTCTATTTTTTTGTTGCACATGCATATAAAGCTATAATTGTATACACATATTCTTCCATCTCAAGTCTATTACTATAATTTATCCTAATTCCACTATGGTCACATCTAATATTTTAATGCATTCTTGACATAATATACTGATACCCAAGCATGTTTCTTTGTTCATGTTTCAAATTACTGCACCATTCCAAAGTTTTTCAGTTTGTGTTCTTTCCTCCTCTGTTAATAATCTGATATCTTCTAAAACAATAATAAGTGCATCTACTGCAGCACACCATTGTCCTATTCTTCTCTTAAGATTTTTCATACTGTTCACATTTAAAGCTAATATTTTCAACCTTTTAGAACAGTTAGTATATCAAAATGTTTCTGCAGTTCCTTTATTTTATCTAAGCATTATATTTTTGTATTTTCTTTTCCTTTCTGTAACTTTCTTCCTTATCAAATTCATTTTATTTCTTATTGTGCACCAGTCAGCTTCTTCCTCACTTGTCTCTTATGTTTCTTTTTCCTTGTTACTTTCTTTAACTTCATGTAAAACCTCTTTTTCAGTTACATCTTTTTGTACATGTTGTTGTATAACATATTGTTCTATCTCTTTCTCCTGTATTAACTTCATTTTCATTTTCTTGCACAATCATTGCATATTCTAGCCATGAATGACCAGTATTTTCACATTTTTGCACTTTAAATCAAAATATTTTGCATTCTGTCCTGTTTTACCACATAAATAACACATTTTTATCACATTCATTGATTAAATGATCATTTCCCCCAAACATAATAAGTCCTTGGTTGACCCCTGTATTTCACAAAACCCCTGTTAACCATGAACATTAATAATACTAGGTCTATTCATAATATTATCATTTTCCATTTTCAGTATTACTCTACATTCCCACCCCCCCAGTCCAGAGTCCTCTTTCATCATATATTTTTATAGTGTCCATTACTTCTTTACATATAGTTAAGAAATGTTCTTTCAGTTCTCTTGCTTCAACTTCAGTTCTAAACTGGATCATTATTCTTTTTTTGTTTGTTTGTAAAAAGCTTGCACCACATATTCTGACCATGGATAAATATATATATATATATATTTTTGTTCATATGCACCCAAAAGAATTTCCATGGCCTGCTTTCTTCTTTTTTACTGCTCATATATCCTGTATACTTCATTTTTGTTTCTTTTATTTCTTCTTTCTTCTTTATTCCTTCCTCAATAGTTTGTGCATAAGTTTTTTGTCTTTGGAACTTTTCCCGATACAGTCTCTTCTTCTCCTCTTTCTTCTTCTGTTTTTTCCATGATGATGCTCCATGAAATTGCTGCTCCACTTACTGGCTGGCTCACTTTGGTTTACCATTTTTTCCAAATAATCATCCCACAACCACACCCCCATCAGAGGGTTGTAATTATGCATTTTTCACAGGTAACTGTCTCTCCTTCAAACAATCTCCTCTGAAAGTTTTCCTCTGAATATATTTCTCTTTCAGCTATCATCTCCTTTTCCTTCACAATCTACTTTTTTGCCAATGTCACTGGTGTTCCTGCTCCAACATCATCACAAAAACTTCTGGTAGTGCTTCTACCATATTGACTAAATTTTCAGCAACTTTCATTCCAATTTCAGCACAAGCTGAATCAACCATGTTTTCTCCATGTTTCGCCGGGCCACCTCTCTGCCTGTACAGGAAGTGTGTTCTTCCCCCCTACTACCAAAAGTAGGGGGAGTTCTGTGATGTCCTGGCAGCTTTCACCTTTTAGTATAAATACCACCACAGGACTCTCCTGAAAAGTGGTCACAAGCTTAGTGGGACTAGCCTGGCCAACAAAGAATAAAAACAAAAAGATGTATTATAAGTGCCATATTAATTATTGAGAATTCTGACAAATAGAATGCTGCAGACATACATTTTCATTTTTAGCATAAATATCTCCAATACCATCACAGTAACATAATATGGTCAAAACGCATGCATTGCACTGAGTAATGTGTTTTTTGAGTATTTGTGAAAATGTCATAGTACAGAAAACAGATCTATGTATGCAATCGTTAACACATAGGCAGTATTGACAAAGTAATTGTGCTAAATGAAGCTATTTTCATCCAAAGTAGTTTTTATTCAAGCTGGCTCCAAAAAACCCCAATGAACTAAAATCTAGTGATAGGAAAATAACTCAGTCCAGCTTGCACTAATCACAGTTGTTTATAACATGTGCTGGAAAAAATAGTAAATGTAATCAAATTCATTTTAAAATAAACAATACAGTGCAACTTCGAAGTGACTTTCATTGCCACATCCAGCTGTTTAGTTAATTAGAGCAGAGATGAGCAACATTTCTTTAGAATATCCTAAACTATTCTGAGATAAGTTCATAGGTTCATAGATTAGTACTAAGCTAACTGCTCTTGTGAGCCATTTTAAGCCTAGCCAATTACCCCTTGTGAGATTCAAACGCTGCACCTTGTGTTTGTAAGGTAAACACCTTAACCATTAGGCCACCCTCCCAACCCAAGACTAAAATTGAAAATAGAGACTCATTATACCCAAGTAACACTCCAGTACCTGATGCAAAATAATAACATTTATTCACAGAAATGCAAAGCAAAGAAGAGGAAATGATCTGTTTATATTTTGGCCTAATGGTTTATCTGGAGTGTCTGTTTTTTCTGACATACTGAAAATTAATTTATACAAAAACAGGGCACACTTGCTTTTCTATCTCTTGTTCATAATGTAGCAATACTTTGCTAGGGCAGTTTTGCAGGTATTACCCATTATACTGTGCAGCTGTTCTACTCTTGTGCAAGTAGAACTTAATATACAAGTGTGCACTTTTCCACATATGCAGGGATAAAATTATTTAAAACAAGTTCTTATAACATCAAATGTTTCATAATATGCACCATTCAAATTAAATCTTGCAATTCAATTTTCTCTGCATTTTTCTTCTCTAAAATAAGGAGTGTGAACATATAATGTTTAGCTTACTAATTTAATTCATTCATGCTCTGTGTCTACAGCAGTTCTCAGCAAAAAATAATGTACTGTATGCATGCTAATGTACTGTGTGATAAGACATCATGAAATCCAATCATAATCAGTGGTGCTTCTGATAGCTTCTGTTTATTCCCCTCCCCCTCAAGGATCTGTAAATCACTGTCAAGAAATAGTACTCAACCCAGCAGTGGTCTACAATACATATTTTTCTAGCAGCTGTGTATATTACGCTGAGGGAGGGGGCACAATAGCCTCTGAGAGACAAGTCTTTAATCATAACCTCATACTTACCCTATGCATTCCTTGACCTTCACTAGCTCTGCCAAATAAGCTGATTGCACTCTTCTACTGTTAAGAACTGCTGTGATGAGAAAAATATTTTAAAGAAAAGCATAATAATTGGCTGGAAAAAAAATAGAAAGGAGGACACAGAGTTATGTTAACTTACAAACTTTACCTAGAACACTCAGGCAAAACATGCAAATCAATGAGGAACTTTGAGTTATCTTTTTTTAAATGTACACACACACACACACACACACACACACACACACACACACACACACACACACGCACACACACACACACACACACAAACACACACACGTTTCAGCTTTCAGGGAATATGAAGCAGTCATATTTGTAACTAAAAAGCTCCTATGAGTACTGTAAAAGTCCACAGAAATGGCATATCAAGTATGTAGGCAAGTAGCAGGCATATGCTGGCAATAAAAATAAAAGTAAATCTAAAAGTTTATCGTCTTCATTTATTGACACTGCAGGACAAAACTAAAAAATATTAAAGCAGGAACTTTTTGCATTTTCTTCTTGCAGCTGTCCCTTTCAGAAGAATGGATTTAAGCAAATATGTACACATAGTACTACAGAAAACACAAAGTTATCTGATTACTCAATCACAAGGTATGTTTTGGCCTTAAAAGAGCATCAATAAGTTATTCTGGGTATTGCCAGCAGACAACAACTGAACTGCTCAGGAGTTAAATGTGATATTATGAATGCACCTTGACTGATTAGAGAAGAGATTAAACATGTTGTATTGTCTTTGTTTAATTTTAATTTTTATTTATTTATTTAGTTAGTTAGTTATTAGCAGAGAAGAGCATTGATCCACACGGACCATTTTTAGGATCTGACCAGGTATACAATTGGATTAAAATACTAGTAAATAAACATATGGTAACAAGTGAGTAAAATTAAAGAGTCAGTTCCATAGGATCACAGAAACACAGGAGTTACAAGGCAACAGAGCCACAAGGTCATGGCTGCCTTGCCAGTACTCACCCTTAAGGCTTTCCTCTCTTTCAAGCAGGGCCAGGCCAGTCACAACATGGGTGAATTAATGAATAAATCCAACCAAGAAAAAGGAATCACAATTACCTGCAGTGGATTCATTTTTATTAGCTTTGAGTTAATGAATGCCTATTCTCTTGCCCATCTCCTTTTAAAAGGCAGACAGCTTGTCATACTGCAGAACTTGGAGAGGGAGTTTCTTCTAGAGAAGGGTCAAGTACTGCATGAGAAATCTATTCCTCTTCTTTGCATTATGTATTTGTTGGAGTAGATATAGATCTCTTGCCCTAGGCTGTTTGATTTATAGAAGTATACGAGTTCTTGGACTACTGGATCCCTCACAGTCCCATGCAAGGCACTGATTGTGCCTTAGGTGTCTAGATAAATCTAATCATATGGATAAAGCCTCAAGTATTACTTGGCAGTTCAGTTGAAACCCATGATGATTTTAATTACAAATGTCTTGCATCTTTCCAATTGCTTGATATTCTTAGTAAGGTACATTGCAAAGAAGGTATTGTATTCAATGATGGTCTAATCAGTGCAGAGTTAACGGTGGTGATGACATCTTTAGATCTGGAAGATACACATTTCTGTGAGCTGTATAAGAGAAACAGATTTTTTTAATCAGTATGGCAACATGGTGGTGAAATGTGTGTGTGTGTGTGTGTGTGTGTGTGTGTCCAACTAAGTACCTAGGTCACTCAAGAACTTTTCATATTGATGTGTTGTGTTAACTATCCTATAAGTTGTAGATTGGTGGGGTGCTTACCAAATGCTACAATGTTGTTCTTTTTGACATTTAATTTGGAGCACATTTTTGCTACAGCAGCTATAAACAAGTGTAAGCTCCTGTTGAAATGCTTGTATACCAGAAGGGGACTTGAAGATGACTCCCAGTTTAAATTATCCACAAACAATGAAACCAGATATCCTAGTTTGTTAAAAGGAGATCTGAGAAGTAGAAAAAAAACAGCGGAGGTCCCAGGATAGATAATTGAAGAACTTCACGGGTCACCTTCATGCACTATGTAGTGCACAGTGTAATGAAAAAAAAATATAAAAGTGATTTGTTGATTATCACAATGAGAACGTCCTAGACACAATGAAAACAAAGATGGATAGTATTAGTAATAAGAAGTGTGTAACAAACAGAATGCCATAATACAATAAGAAGATGGAAGCATTTATGTGATATTTCATTTGGTGAAGCATTTACTTTTTGCCAACATAAACAGTATATTTTAACTTATTTCTTGAATTTAGAGAAGGAGAGATTATCACTAATGTGTTTGAGAATGGATCCTCAAATTCACTGGCCCATGTTGGAGAAGAAATGTTGTGTTTGTTTTAGCTTGCTGTATGGTATTTCATGGTTGGGCTGGAGTGGACAGGCATCTGGGGTTATATACAGACTGTTTTGAAAATAGTTTGAGTGTAAAAAATATAAGAATTCCAGGTTTATGAGTTTAGAAATCACAGGGAAAAGAAGCAGTGCATTGCTTTGAGGACATGGAAAGCCAACTAGGTTTTTCCAGAAAAGAGTAGCAATGCTCTGTTCTCAGGGAAAAGGTAAATAATCTGCTGGTGTTTGTCATGTTTTGGAGTAATGCCAAGTTCTTTCTTGAGGCAGAGGCATTTAGGTGAACAGTGAATAGAAACCAAGTTAGTGATGGATAACATTCTTTTTGTTTGCAAGTATTGAGCAATTGGTTATAAACTATTTTTGAGTATTTTCCTAAGGTGGGAAGGACAGGTATGGATCTGAAATTGTTTGTCATTGAGGACTTACTGGATTTGGAATGGTTTGGTTGTAGCTCTTTCCTTTGAGTACCCAAATTTGTTTGATTTATATTTTGTTTTAATAAATGACCACCATTTTGTTCATGGGAAAAATGGTTTTCTATGCATGGTAGATGTGATACCCAAGATGAGCTAAGCTGTGTGGCATACAAGTAATATAGCCTACGTATCCACTTAACATTATAATGATATATTAATTCTAGTCTACAGAGTAAGCAGAGATATAAGAAACCCTTTTGCAAGAAGTTAAAGTCTTTATCTGAGTCAATGGTGTCAAAAGATTCTAGTCTTCTTTAAGTGAAATGGATAGGTCCGTCATGACAGACATAACAAGAGCAGCACTGAGATCCCATGTTACAGAACTTGAGGGAGGTACCCCAGGAGGCTTATAACTCTCAAGGGCAAAGGGAGTCTATATAGTAAGACAAGGGTTATTGTAGAGAAACCAGAATCCTAAAGTGGTGGTAGAGGGAGAAGTAATAGGGCAGCTAGAAGTCTCAGGGGTCTACCATTGGGCACTTCTGACCATAAGTAATGATATTCTTATTCAGGCATTCTAAACATAAAGCATACAAAAAAGGATGCTAATTGAACACTTTTATGGGCCAGGTATTGCACAAGATATAAGATGTTAGATGTCTGAGCAGTGTCAAAAGATTGGTAATGTGGAAGACAAAGCTAACACTGTGTTATTTCTGTCTCTTTGAACAGCCATGTTAGAGAATATCACTACATACTGGACATGATAGTGACAGAATCACATGTAAGAGGTATACCCTCATGATGATAACTTGCAATACTAAGTATCTTGTTGTGGTGACTCTGTTCTACATTACATTAGAAATGATGGAAAAAACTCTGTTAAAAATAAAAAAGAAGGACAAGTTTTGCCTTGAACAGAGGTCTTAAATTCTTTTCAGATCTATAGACCTGTTTGTGGAAGTACTCTTTAAATGAAATAAAATGCGAAAAGAAATTCCATGCTATCCATAAACAGATTATTTTTGCAGAGATAATAATGTGTCATTTTTCTATACAAGGGTTATTTTCCTTCTAATGAACTTCTGTATTTCAGTAACCCCTTCAGTGGTAGTTGCTGATGCCCCAGATTCCAAACAAAATCTTTCATAAACGCAATTTCTGCACTAGTTTCATTCATCTTCATATCTCACTATATAAGGTTCCTTCCAACATGACCAATCTGGGTACTAAATACATATATTGCATAACTTTATTAACCATTTGGCTTCAAGTACTATCACTTCTGATTGTCATTTTTTTTCAATTTCTTTACAATAGTTTATTTTTGTAATTTATTCCGTGGTGGTGGTGCTGCAGTAGCATTGTCGCTTCACAGTAAGACGCTGTCTGATTCGATTCTCAGCTAGAGCATCTTCTGCTTGGAGACATGCGTGAATGGGCGTACCTTCATTGAAGGTTGTGCATCAGGGCTGGTAACATGGCACGTAAAAATCAACTACCAATCATTAGTGACCCGGAGTTCCGCTGTGGCAACCTCTAACCGGGAAAAGCCAAAAGACACAAACAATTTTCATAATTTATTAATGCAAAACCTGCTGAAAACCTATGCATATCCATCTCAGTATCAAGTTACCATAATACTTTTCTAAAAATCATTATCATTAAATTTGGAAAGCAAAAAAACAGAAACATAAAAGAAAGCAGATTAATCATATACAATTTCCTTCTTCTGATATAACACTCACATTTTAAAGAATTTATCATATTGCTACAGATGCCTGAAAACAATTATCCATCACTTTAGATTCCAAATTTGCCAATAATAACAAAAAAGAACTGGATGTGTACAGTATGCTCCTAGTCGACAGGAAATGCCTTTTTCAATAATACCCTTTTTCAAAAGAGAATCTCATATTTCCATACTATAACTTTTTCTTGTAGCTTTAGTAACATCACCTCCAATTGTCTGACTGGACATATGCATCCAGTGTGCATATAATATATGTTCAATCCTGATAGTACATTTGTGCTTGCAAATATATAAGTGCAAAGCCCCCATCTGTTTTTTTACCAGTAAGGAAGACCTATCTGCTAACATCATGTTGCTATATAAACCACATATTTTGAATTACAACTAAAATACCCCACCAGTTCAAAAGATATGTCATTGCTGTAGACATCGACTCACTACACCTCTCATGTTTATAGGTGAAGCTGCAGGAAGTGAAAGAAGTGACATTCTCTACATATTTTCTTTAAAAAAAATGTTTGAAGTTGATTGACGTTTTAGTTGCAAAAATTTGTTATTCTCTGACATTGTCAGTGAGTTTGGCATGAGATAGACATTATTTTGCCGATGTATTTCTTGAAATTAATACTACTACCATTGCTGTTACTGTTTCGCCTTAGCATTGTTTTTGGACACCCTTTTCAACACTACGATAGTATCCCTTTGTCATACTCCTAGTATTTAAAATACAAATGTCTTATTTAAACAACCTGTCCTCACAAGATAGATAACACACACACATGCACATGTGCACACACGGACACACACACACACACACACACACACACACACACACACACACACACACACACACACGCACACACACACACACACACACACACACACACACACATTGCAACAATACTTACTGTATTGTACTTGAGAAAAAGTTGTGCTCATGCTATCGTAAGGAAGCAGTGTGTTACCACCTACATTTTTGTAGCTAATGTTTCTACACAGTTTACTTTCCCTTTCTTCATGCATTGTAAAATCAAGGAAAGTGATAGTATTGCTGTCAGCATTAACTATAAAGGAGAGAAGTCAGTGAAGTCACTAAGATGATCAGTTAAATCATTAATTTTCTAAGTTCTTCCATTTCAAATGAAAACATAACGGTGCCAATGATTTTAATAACCCACTTTTATTTTCTTAGTTTGCAAGGACCACATTGCATAGATTGGTGCCACAGTGGAACCCATAGCTACACCACAATTCTGTTGCAAATGACTAACAACTAAAATAAGCATTGTGTTTTTTAATTAATTTAAAAAAACTCTGTAATTAGCTTTGTGTCTCCTACCTGCATATTCCCTGAAATCAAATGTTCATTGTTCATCAAGTCTAAACCTACATTGTCAGTTACAACAGTATACAATAATCTGCTGTAAATAAAATAAAACATCAGCTTATTTTGCTATCACCTTTACAGTTTTTCCTTAAAATTGAAGGAGTATCTATCTATTTAATATTTTTTTCAGTACATAAAAGCAAATGGGTTCAAACATTGACCTAAGCTACCATGTTTTTTTTTTCTAATAAGAGTGTCTGTTTAATTTTTGTTGAGCTTGGGAACATCAATTATTGTAACCAGTCTAAGTTGTCAGCATTCCAAAAATTGTATATGACTTTAGTAATCATATTTTTAAGACATAATTCCCTAAAATTTGTCTCAATATATATATATATATATATATATATATATATATATATATATATATATATATATATGCTTTTTCAATTCCTCTTCTATAATGTTTTTATAACAGTGTTAGACTGATAATATTGCATATACCTGTTTGAAATTATTGGCTGTATTCATTAAGACTGTAGTGATACCTGCACTACCTTTCAAGATCCAAAACTGCCTACAAAGCCTCTCTCAGTTTTGCATGTCTTTATTATTCATTGATATATTTATGTATTTGTTTCTTTAGTCTTTCGTGACAGTGTTAGTACTACTCAGCCAGTGTCCTGTTTTCCAAAATCTCAGAAGTTGCAATATCTCTTAATGAGTTTTTTTACCAGTATTCTATGTATAGCTACTTCAGACAGATAATCAAAGACAGCTATTATATGACTTAAAAGCAACGGAATAAAATAAAAAACAAAAAAATAAATAAAATATGTTTTTCATAAAAATACCACTGTCAGTGGGTTCATAATTAGTAAAAAAAGTATTAAAGTTTAACTTACATGTGAACAACCTTGAGATCTAAAATAGAGTCTGCAATATTAGCTCTTCACTTAGGTAAAAAATAAATGCAACATTTTTAGTTATGTTGATATTAATGTGAGATCTGATAAAATGTATACCTTATACCCACTAAAGAAGCCTTTCGTCATAGCTTTTCCTCCATCAGTATGAAAGTACAGTTTTGTACCTACCATAAATGTAGATGTTCGAAGATCCACATTGCTGCAGTCCTTACACTTGGGTAGTCCGCTGTCCTCGGTCGGCCCGAATATCAAAGTATTAGGCTGACGTCGGTCAAGGCGCATTTGACTGACATCAGGACGTCAGGGTACAAATGCGCATGACCGACGTCATATCCTCAGTCTTTTCTTGCCCCAGATGTCAGAAGACCCTAAAAATAAAGGTCAAAACCAAAAGACAGCAAACAAACATCCAAGCACCCTTGCCCTAAATATATGTACAAAATATACACTATATACACAATAAGTACCACTCAACCCACACAACCACCTCTAACTACAGAGGGGAAGGAGGGAGGGTAAATTGGACTGCAGCAATGTGGATCTTCGAACATCTACATTTATGGTAGGTACAAAACTGTACTATGTTCTTCATCTCACATTGCTGCAGTCCTTACACTTGGGTAGAATCCCAAAGCAGAGGTATGGGAGGATGGCCAAACTATAAGGAAGCAGGAGCTGCCAAAATGCCCTGCAAAACAGCAGTGGCAAAACCAGCCCTGGATTTAGAGTAAAGTGGCAGGTGATAATGCCTAGAGAAAGTATGCACTGAACTCCAAGTAGCTGCCTCCAAAATATCCTTGGTTGCCACCCCCCTCAAAAAAGCTGTCGAAGTGGCAGTAGCTCTAGTGGAATGAGGCCTAATCCCGGCTGGAATCTCCTTGCCATGATGGGAATAACAGAAAGCAATGCAAAACCCAATCCACTTAGAAATAGTTTGTTTTGACACAGGCTTGCCCTGAGAACTCAAAGCAAAAGAAACAAATAACTGCTGAGACTGCCTGAACCCTTTAGTTCTGTCCAAATAATATCGCAACTGCCTGTGTACATCTAAAGTGTGCAAAATCTTTTCCCTTTATTTTGGGGATTTGCATAAAAAGTAGGCAAATGAATAGTTTGGTTTAAAGCCATACTAGAAACCACTTTAGGCATAAAGGAAGGATTAGTACGTAAAGATACCCTATCCTTATGGAAAATTAAGAAAGGCTCAACCGCCATAAGGGCCTGCAATTCAGAAACCCTTCTTGCAGAGGTAATTGCCAACAAAAAAGCAGTCTTCCATGATAAATATTTCAAGTCAGAAGTAGCTGCAGGCTCAAAAGGTTGTAGAGTGAGTTTCTCCAACACAAAATTGAGATCCCAAGCAGGAGTAGGAGCTCTTCGTGGGGGTCTTATATTCTTTGCCCCTCTAAGAAATTGCTTGAACAAAGGATGAGAAAACAATGGTGGGTCACAATCATAGTGAGCCGAAATTGCTGCAGCATGAACCTTAATAGAAGAGAAAGACAAACCTTTGTCCAGTAACTCAGTAAGATATTGAAGAGCCACACTCAAATTAGGCTCAGAAACATCAAATTCTTTTGCTGCACTCCAAAATAAAAATCTCTTCCATTTATCTGCGTACACTTTCCTTGTACTAGGCCTTCTAGCTTCCAAAATCACATTCAAAACTTGTTGTGGAAGTTGAGACCCTCTATGGTTCAAAACAGAATATGCCAGGCTGTTAGGTGAAGAGAGTGAAGTTTGACATTCAGCAAATGGCTGTCCTCCTGTGACAACAGGTGTGGAATCGAAGGCAAAGGCCATGGAGGCTTCCGTACCAGACTTCTCAGTAATGGGTACCAGTGCTGTCGAGGCCAATCTGGAGCTATTAAAATCATCCTTGGCTTGTCCTGTCTGACCTTTAGAAGTACCTTTGGGAGGAGAGGCAGAGGTGGAAAGGCATACACATGAAGATTGCTCCAGTTGAAAGAAAGAGCATCCACTTTCCAAGCTGTGGGATGAAACCTTTTTGTGCAAAACTTTGGCAGCTGATGGTTTAGTGGAGAAGCGAACAGATCTATGTCTGGAGTTCCCCATGACACTGTCAATTTCTGAAATACATGAGGATCCAATTTCCACTTGTGGGGATCCATAATTCGTCTGCTCAACACATCTGCTAAGGAGTTCTGTGCTCCTGGCAGAAACCTTGCCTGAAGATTGAGCTGTAAACTGAGAGCAGTCTCCCACAAAATCATTGCTTGCCTGCATAGAGGATAAGAATGTTCCCCCTTGCTTGTTGATGTACCACATGACAGTTGTGTTGTCTGTTAGAATCAACACCTGCCCTGGAGGAAGTAAATCCTTGAAAGCTATTAATGCAAATTGGACTGCTAACATCTCCTTCAGGTTGATATGTAGATGTTGTAGTCTGGCAGGCCACTTGTCTTGTATCCATTTTCCATTTAGATGAGCTCCCCAAGCTTTGTCTGAGGCATCTGTCGTTAAAATCTGACTCGCCTCTGGCCGGGTCACAGAGAGTCCCTTGTTTAGGTGACATTCCTGAGCCCACCACAAAAATTCCTTTTGAATGCAAGGTATTATTTGAATGACAGTGTCTAGATCCTGGCAGTGCTGTGTCCATACATTTTTGAGATACCATTGTAGCTTCCTCATATGCAGTTTGGCATTGGGAAGCACCAGAATACAAGATGCCCTGAACCCTAAGGCTTGAAGGACTGTCCTTGCAGTCAGCCCGGACTGATGAGATAGTTGATGGAAGTAAAGGGATAGACTCTTTTGTTTGTCCGGGGTTAAAAAGGCCATCTGGGATGCTGTATTCAGTCTCACACCCAGAAAGCACATGTCCTGAGAGGGTACTAGACTGGACTTTATTTCGTTCACAGAATACCCCAGGCATCTTAGCACTGCTATCACATATTTCAAATGATGAAGAAGCTCTTCCCTTCCTTGAGCCAGAATCAGGTAGTCGTCCAAATAAGGATAGATCTGTATTCCTTTTAACCTGAAGAAAGCTATCACTGGAGCCAGAACTTTCGTGAACACTCTGGGCGCAGTAGATAAGCCAAAGGGCAATGCAGAGAACTGATAGTGAGAAGTCCCAGCTCGAAAACGCAGATACTTCCTGCAACTTAGTCTGATAGGAACATGAAGGTAAGCCTCCTTGAGATCCAAAGTTACCATCCAATGATCCTTGCCCAGCAGAGGTAAAAGCTGCTGTAACGTCAACATTTTGAACTTGGGAATGTCCAGATAAGTGTTGAGGGTAGATAAATCCAAAATTGGTCTCCACGTGTTCCCCTTCTTTGGTACTAGGAACAGGCGAGAATAAAATCCTAGGCCCACTTCTGGCATAGGGACCGGCTGTATGGCCCCTATTTGGAGTAACAGAGAAACTTGCTTGTGAGCCTCTATTCTTTGTTGAGGAGGAACGTCTGGCATGCCTTTGAAAGGAGGCAAGGTATGGAAATAAAACCTGTAACCGTGGTGTATGATATCCAATACCCATCTGTCTTGGGTAAT